>NW_027096667.1:0-80000 GCF_019320115.1 Miscanthus floridulus | reverse complement strand
AGGAGAAATTGATGATTTTTACGTCCAAAATCATGAAAAAGAGAGGAAATGACGATGTGAAAGATGAAGCATGCATCTATGATGAATCTAAAGTTAAAGAAATACATCACATCATTTTTTCCATTAAAATTGATCTAGATCTAGATCTAGATCTAGATCTAGATCTAGAGAGAACTCTAGGTGATGGAAATAGAGAGAGAGGATGGAAGGAGAGAGGGAGAGCCTTTATGAACCTCTTATGATGTCCTCCTCCCTCAAATCCAAGCCCTTCACCTCAAATCAAAAGTTTCCTCAAATTTTAGGACAAAGCCTCCCCCCATGAGTTTGAGAGAGGAAGACCCGTGGAGAAGATGAAGGGGTGGTGCTGTATATTTGTACAGGCTTTACCGCGGCGGGCAAGATAAAGCGCCCGCCACGGTAAAACAACTCTTTACCGCGGCGGGCAATTTAAAGAGCCCACCACGGTAAATCGTATTAACCGCGGCGGGCGATTCATACCGCCCGCTGCGGTAAATAATGATTTTCTGCGGCGGGCAAGTAAGGTGGCCCACCGCGGTAAACTCTTTTCCCGCAGCGGGCGCCTCGGTGGCCGGCCACCGATTAACCGTGGCGGGCAAAAGAGGTGCCCACCACGGAGCCCATTTTGGCCACGCTGCGCAAATTGATTCCTGTAGTAGTGTTATCCCGACAAAAATTCTTTGTGTTTTTATTTCTCTGTTTTTTATTTGCATATGCATTTCAGTCCTACACTGAGTTAAATTTCAATCCATAGAAACATAATTATGATGTCCATACAAATAAACCTAATGAAACATAATTAACTTGCATACAAACATAATTAAAATATCCATACAAATAAACCAAACTAAACATAACCGTTCGAATAAACCTAATTAAACATAACAGTACGAATAAACCTAACTAACACATGGATCCTACAAACCGCCTGCAACCCTAGCCTGTCTCCACTGTCAGTAGTGTATGTCTCGAATTGTGTAACCACGGTCATTGTCTATGTAATGCAAGGCCCGCACTAAAATACTCTCCATTGCCTCACAACGCCGAGTACATGGCATCCCATAGATGTAGCCTACTGACGGACTATTGATGGCCTGGTTCTACCTAAATATCACGCAATACAGGATGGCAGCTATCATCCTCTGGCCCATCGCTTCCACAAAGTCCCAGGCGTACCCCAGTCGTTTAATAGCTTGCGTGAGAATGGGCTGCAAGCCACATGTAGCATAGGTGAAATCATAGAGCAAAACCTACAAGTGGACAAACAAAAAATATCAGAAAGTGCTTATATAATAATAAGAATAAATAAATATTACTCTCATATCATACACGACGTACCACATCCATGTGATTGAATGTCGCATGCCTCTCGCTTACTCGCGGCACATCCGAACTATGCTGATGTAAAGCTTCTATCTTCGAGGATGAAAAATCAGGCATACTGTAGCCAATTCGCTCAATTGCCTGCAAAGAAAGCAGCACATCATGGATCTGTGCGCCTATCTTGGTCGGCGACTGTCGTCCGGTCTGCACAATGTCCTAGCGCAACTCATTATTGTACCTAGTGGGGATGTCAAAGGCGATACTGCAAGTCCATAACTCGCATCCTTCATCATTCACGACCTCACTTGTCATCGTCTCGAAGATGTCCCACACCCTGAGCAGCCATAGTGTTGGTTCCAGCCACTTGACCGGTTTTATAGTTTGTGACATATGCAACAATCATGTTATGAATGAATGTATATATTCAAAAATTATATTAGCACGCAAAACTTAAAATATTCCATACTATTGATGGGTCTGGGTGACGGAACGGCCCTATCTAGAGATGGCGCGAATGGAAGATCGTCAGGATGGAACCTAGTTCCTGTGGTTGGGGAAGTCCGCCGCCATTCATCGTAACTAAAAAATCTGAAAAAAAACATCCCAATAAATATAGAACCCCCATATAAATATACCATGCAACAATATATATTAGAGAAAAATATAAAAAAATAAATCATCAATATATATATATATATATGCCAATTAAATTTAAACATTTTGTACATAATTTTTTTTAACGATTATTAACTCTCATCAAGAAATAATGTTGCTAACAAAGATCTAAAAACTATAAATGTTTAAGGTTATGTAGAAATGATGTATAAATAAAAATAAAATCCACCATTATTATTCCTAATTAAAAAACCACATATTTCTATGGTTATTACTAAACCATGAAAGGATCTACATTACTAGCAATAAAAGATTAGAAGATGAAGTTGCTAACCTTTAGAAGATTGAAGATGAAGCCGGCGGCCGAGAGCAAGAACTTGCTCCCCCAAGCAAGAACACGGATGAACACAAGCGCACAAGCAAAGACCAAAGATTTGACCGCCTATGTCTCGAGCTGGGGGACAATGGAAGGGTATATATAGGTAGGGACCTTTAGTTCCGGTTGGTGGAGCCTACTGGGATTAATGGATCAACCTCTAGTCCCGATTGGAGCCAAAAACCTAGGATAAAAGGCCAGCGGGACCTTTGATCCCGGTTGGTGGTTCCAACCAGGATTGAAAGGCGACCTTAGGTCCCTGCTGCAAAAGCCTACTGCACTATCCGTTGGACAAGGGATTCTAGTTTTGATTGGTGGTTCTAACCGGGACTAAATCTCCTATTACTCCGGGGCCAAATTCTGGCCAGAACTAAAGCCAAAAACCAAAAGTCTGTTCTGTACTAGTGATTGAAGGGAAATAGTTGATCAACTAATTATTTATTTAATTCATCAAGCCACATAGGTTGGAAGTTAACTCGTATTATTATTTTTTAGCTTCTTCGATGTACTGTCGTTTTAGCTTCTTTGATGTACTGACGTTTTTAGTTTCTTTGATGTACTATCGTTTTTTTAATTTTAGCTTCTTTGATGTACTGTAATTTTTTTATGAACTAATTAAATATATGTTGCAAGTTAACTCCTATTAATAGTACTATATACTTCAATCGTTATATCAAAACATTAGATTGATGACCTTAGTGTCTTGCTTGCCTAAGGACCCTAAAAATTGTTGAGACGGCCCTGGCTAAACATACCAGATTAGTGGAATTTTTTACCACCGTTTTCAGCATCACCGATGATACTTTTTTCTGCTATTAGCCCGTACAGCCAACTGGTTGCCAGCAGCTAATAAACAAGAACACGTCCTTTTTACCTCCTGCTATTAGCACGTTGCTTGTGTGGCTGTATCACCGTCTCGCCGATCAACAAACACCTCATGGAAATTATGCACATGCGCAGTCTTACATTGGCTCTTTCCATATAATTACCAGCTGAGCTTCCATATTCATTAGTCATGTGCCCCTGGTGTATATTGCGGCTCTCTCCCAATATGTATAGCACTCCTATTTGATCCCGCAGGGCTCAACCATGCAGAGCCTCACCCAGAGGCCAGAGCTAATCATCAGCCAAGCCAACAGGGCCTTGGTTGACAATCTCCAATCTTGACAGTATTGCACTCACGTTTTGCTTCTGGCCCCTTAGATTCCAAAGCTGACTCTCTCACTACTATGTATATGATTTGTAGGAGCAGTTTTGCCAGCCGTCTCTACGAAAGCGTCGCTACAAATCACTAATTTGTAGGAACGGTTGGCCAGTTGCTCCTACAAATCGCATTTGTAGGACGCGGCTTAAGATTTGTACGGACGGCTGGATATAGAGCCGCCCCTACAAATCATTTTCAAAAATCACGATTCTAGACTAAAAAAATAGCATTTTTTTTAATTCGAGGAGGCCCCACCACCGGTCAGCCACCCGCGACCTCCCCCTCGCGCGTACCCTCATCTACCACTGCACCCCACACTCATTTGTGTCCATATTGGATTTCCTTTCCCCACATATTATCCTAAACCGAGTTTAAATTGATTGTTTGAGGCCATAAAGAAATTCAAATGAAAAAGTTATCAACTACAAAGTTATATAATTTTTTGAGATCTACAACCGTTTGTTTTTGTTGTTTGTACATCCGAGATCGTTTACAAAATTTGAATTTTAAATTTGACAAATTCAAACATAGTTTTTCTTGATAAGATGATCTCAAATCAAAAAGTTGTCAACTACAAAGTTGTATAACTTTTTGAGATCTACAACTTTCATTTTGGTTGTTTCTTCATCCGAGGAAGTTTGAAAAATTCAAGTTTCAAATTTGAGAAATTCAAACGTAGTTTTTCTTGACAAAATGATTTGAAATGAAAACGTTGTCAACTATAAAGTTCTATAACTTTTTGAGATATACAACTTTCATTTTGGTTGTTTCTCCGTCGAGGAAGTTTGAAAAATTCAAGTTTCAAAATTGAGAAATTCAAACGTAGTTTTCCTTGACAAAATGATTTCAAATGAAAAAGTTGTCAACTACAAAGTTCTACAACTTTTTGTGATCTACAATTTTTATTTTGGTTGTTTCTCCATCCAAGAAAGTTTGAAAAATATTAATTTTCAAATTTAAGAAATCCAAACATAGTTTTTGTTGACAAAATGAATTCAAATAAAAAAGTTGTAAACAACAAAGTTTTATAACTTTTTAAGATCTACAACTTTCATTTTGGTCATCTTTTCACGTGACTTTGTTTTATGACTTCAAAATTTGAATTTAAAAAAAATGTCAACTTAAAACAACATTTTGAAAGAGTAAATGATTTCAGCTAAAAAAGTCATCAACATAAAAGTTGTAGAACTCATCAAGATCTACAACTTTTATTTTGATCATTTGTTTATCCAACAAAATGGTACTATACATTATTCATAAATTTATATATCTCTCTTATAGTTTTATAAACTATAGACAAAATTGGCCACCGGACACTGAAAGTGACGTATCTTTGCTAGCGGATATGCAAAATGGAGCAGTTTGCAGGTGGAAACCAACTTTGTTGTCAAATTTGTTCCTGGAAACCGCGCCGAATAAAATATTCATTTCTGGATGAAAAGGAGAGAGAACAATGGTGAAATGTACTTTTTACCCCTAGCTCTTTCTTCTTCCCCCTCTCCTTCACTACTCAGGCCAAGCCCCACCGACTCCAAGGCCGAGCTCGCCTCCTCCATGTCCGCCTCCTCCATAGCCAAGCCCCGCTTCCTCGATAGGCGAGCTCATCCCCATCCCCGGCGACCTCGTCCCCGTCCCCATCCCCGGTGACCTCGTCCCCGTCCGTAGCGAGCTCGCCCCCATCCCCGGCGACCTTGTCCCTGGGTGGCCGCGCCGCCCCCTAGCCGCGGCGGCCTGGGTGGCCGAGCCGCCCCAGCAGTGCCGGTGATCCCTCACGGCGGCTGCGGCTGCGGCGTGTACGGGTTATACGGCGAGTAGGAGGACGAGGGCCCGTTCTTCGACCTCGACCTGTCCTGCTGCTCCGCGCCTGCGTCCAGCGCGGGCAGCGAGGCGGCCGAGTCATCGAGCTCCGAGTCCGAGGACACCTCGTCCTGCGCCGTCGACGTCATCTCACTGCAGTGGAGCCGCTCGGGGTCGCCCTCCTACGAGGAGCGCCTCTTCTTCCGCGGCGCCGCACCTCCGCGTCGTCCGACGGCGCCCCCGCCGCCGCTCATGTTCTGTGCGTCCGAGCCGAGCGACGCTGCGTCGCGCGCCCGCCATAGCAGCGCCAGCAGCCGGCACGGCGGCGGTAGGCTGCAGTTGCGCACGCTCAGCTTCGGGTCCGCCAAGGCCGCCTTCTACGGTGGACGCGCCAGCAGCATCTCCCGGAGCGTGCGGACGAGCCGAAACGGCGCTGATTTTTCTTACCGAACAAATCCTGGCGACTCATCTTTTGCCCCATGCGCGTGGACGTACGGCAAAACGCAGGGACGCAGCAATCGGCACGATATAGTGATATACGCCTCGAAGTCCAGCAGCTGGTTTCCCACGGGAGCACGTCGGCGAGAGGCTTGGACAACGGAGTGCGTGCCTGCGTGGGCACGCACGCATGCGCGCGGCCGCCGTCGCGCAACTGTCCTTGATGCCGAGAGAGAGGGCGGCCCGTGACCGTGAGGTTGACAGTCGCCTCGCCAGCAGCTTCTTCCGGAGCAGCAGCAGCGCACGCTCCACGAGGCTCTTCGCCGCGTACGGCAGCGGGTACGGCTCGCCCGACGACCAGGACCTGCGGGACGAGGGAAGGGCCAGGGCGCACCCCTTCGGCGAGCAAGATCTCGAGCCGGCTGCAGCAATGGAGGAGGCGAGCTCGGCCATGGAGGCGGCGGGGATTGGCCTGAGTAGAGAACGTGACGAGGAAGAAAAAAGAGCCAGGTCAAAAAGGACATTTCGTGCTTGTTCTCTCTCCTTCTAAGCCAAAAATGAATATTTTATTCGGTGCGGTGTTTAGGAGTAAATTTGACAATAACGTTGGTATCCACCAGCAAACTGCTTCATTTTGCATGTCCGCTAGCAAAGAGATGCCACTTTCAGTGTCCGGTGGCCAATTTTACCTAAACTATAAGAGAGATGTAAAATTTATGAACAATGTTACTATCACTTGTTTAGATGAATAAATAACCAAAATAAAAGTTGTACATCTTGATCGGTTCTACAACTTTTATGTTGATGACTTTTCAGCTGAAATCATTTACTCTTTCAAAATATTGTTTCAAAGTTGATAGTTTTTAAAATTCAAAATTGGAAGTCATAAAACAAATTCACATGAAAAGATGGCTCAAATAATAGCTGTAAGGACATAATATATTGACAGAGCAATATTTTAGAAAATTTTATAAAAAAAATCATCAAATTTGAAGTTAATACGAGAGAGAAAGACTAGTTACAAGTTTTAGTCAGAGATTAAAAGAGAAATCAGAGTTCTTCAATAATTTAAAAATTGAATTTCAAACAATATTTTATGGCAGTAAACGAATTCTAATGAAAAAGTTATAAACAACAAAGTTCTACGACTTTTGGAGATCTACAATTTTTCTTTTGGTTATTTCTCCAGCCGAGGTCATTTGAAAAAATTTGAATTTTTGTACTTAATTTTTATTATTCAGCGCCTATTTGTAGGGGCGGCTCAATATAGAGCCGCCCCTACAAATCGGATTCATAGGGGCGGCTGGATATAGAGCTGCCCCTACAAATAGGGCAATTTGTAGGGGCGGCTGATAACACCAGCCGTCCCTACAAATACATTTGTAAGGACGGCTTGTTTAAGAACCATTTATAGGGGTGGCTCAATATAGAGCCGCCCCTCAAAAAAAGAGACGTTGCTACAAATCCTTTGTGTAGTAGTGTCTTTTCCTCAACCTTGTTAGAGTTCTTGAACAAAACTTCTCTAGTAGGAAAGAAAAAGCTTGCCTGGATCTGTTTACCAGGAAGAAAGGAAAACATAAAATTACACGAGCTAGAAAGCGTTCTATTCTAAAGAGAAGTTGACATGGATTCGATTACCGAGAAAAGGAATACCTTGCTTGCGCGCCCGTGGGTACCCGGATTGTAGAGTTGTCCTGAACAGAGTTAGGTTGGGCAGCCTCAAACTATTGTTCATTTTTTGACAAGTCTTTCACTATAGCAGAAAAGTAAGTTTATAGATTACAGTAGCCGAGTTTGATTCAGTAGCTAGTAACGAGTTGGCAAAGACAGGCTTGGAAAGTGAGTGGGTTGACTGACAATCCGACTGCAATAGCAGAAGATCCAAGTTGTAAGAAGTAAATAGTACCAATCGTAGCAATCTGAACCTTTCTATTATAAATAAAAAAAAGTTCTTTGATAGGAAAAGAATACTGAGGACACAATATACCAAAAACTTTTGTTCTATATAATGATAATGGCGAGGCCAGAACCAGGAGAGTCAAGAAAACAGTAGCCGTTTGCTCACAAGCTAACACGAAGCACGAAACACATGGATTCTCTGAGAACCCAGGGGAATTTTGGAATAAAATATAAATAAAGAATTTAATTTGAAAAAAAGAAATTCTTTCTATTTTGGATTATTTATTTTTTAATAGGATGGATTTCATCTTTTTGGAGCAAACGGTCGAATATTCCCCTATTCCTTCTTATTTTAACTCATTGTATTCCATTTTATTTTAGATAGAAGAAATGTTTCTTCTATCTAAAATAAAAGAATGTACCCTTCTATCCAAATCCAATTTGCATCGATAAAATAAATCCAAATTCTAGATTCTAGCAGTAGATGAATAATTGCAATTTTTTGTGTGTACGAGATTAGAATAACTGAAAAATAACTGACATATTTTTTTATTTTTTCTGATCAGAAAAATACATGAAAAAGAAAGCAGGTAGAAAAATTTGTTGATTTATGGTTAAAGAAGAAAAACAAGAAAACATGGTTCTGTTGAATTTCAAGTATTCAGTTTCACCAATAAGATACGGAGACTTGCGGGTATGTAGTATATGATTCGTCTATTTCTTAGAGTACGATAGACGGATCGAATCTTCTATTTAAGAATAGGCATGCCCCCGCAGGGATTGTAGTTCAATTGGTCAGAGCACCACCCTGTCAAGGCAGAAGCTGCGGGTTCGAGCCCCGTCGGTCCCGAACTAGGGTTCAATGAATGGACAAATTCATCTTTCCTTTTTTCATGGAAATTTTTGATGAAAAAAAAGTGAAAGTAGCTCAAGCGGAAAGCAAGCAACTACACAGGATCACCAAAACGTTGTTTTTGTGCCTATGTTCACACTTCGTTCCTGCTCAACTGTGCTTTTTAGTTAAAACAAGCAAATTCGTTTGGTGTAGTTGAAATAACGGAATTGGAACTTGTTTGGTCAAGTAACGGAAACTCAATCAAACTCATAATTGTGTCAATGGAATCTTTTCCTTTTTGTTTGAATATTCACTTAAGACCATTCCAAGGCTCCTTTAACTCATAGACGTAAGTACGAACAACTATCCTCTAACTTGGCCGATCATAAATCCTATAGCCAAATTATACTGTCAACAGGTCCCTTGAAGCTTTATTTGTGATAATAAATCGTGAATTAGCATTGCTATAATAATCGGATCCATCATGATAGAACTAAACATGTAGATAGATTGATTGGTTTTTCATCGAGGAGCGGCTAGATGATAGAACACTTGAATTGAGACATATGCAACATCTAGTGAGCACATAGCAAATCATTTATTCAACAAAAAGTTTAGGAGTCAAAGAATGTATGTCACTGCGTGAGAAGATAGGAAGATTGATGGGCCAGTTAACTGTAGCTACTGATCCGCAGCTGCTGTCTCTGCTCGTACATTACTTGAGAGGGATCTGCAGCCAAAGCTGCTGTAGCTGCCACAAAAGAATGGGTACCGAACAAGCCCATCTGGAAGGGGAATATTGGTTTGCATGTTGGTTTGCATGTGTGTTATTTAGTGGCCCTGGCCCAAAGAGATCAATGTCTGTATAATATATGTGTGTACTCCCTGATGCATAGTGGGGGCGCCGCTTGATTGGTTCCCTTGCTCCGCACTTCGACGCCTCACCGAGTAGCGCTTGCTACGCACTTTGAATCTATGGGGATCTTTGATGTACATTTTATCTGAGTACTTCGAAGACTGTGTGGGCAAGATTCTCCTCTCTCGTGCCATAGAGCCAAATTAATTGGCTCGCTGGAACGTCTTGGGGCAGACCCAAAGTATATAGAAAATTCCTTTCCCCATAAATAGCTTCTATACAAACTAATAGAGACATTTACAAAAATCGGCAGAACTAGGACATACGCCCGCATCCGGAAGCCCGCGGTTCCTCTATTCTCGCGCGTAGTGAGCGGTTGGTGCGGACCTCAGCTGGCTGCGGGGCCACCACGCGGGCATCACGCCGCCGTAGGGCCCACCCGAGGCCACCACCTCTACAGGAACCTACGCGCTAGTCGGGTATGATTTCCCCACCAAGCTCGAACTACCGCGACAAAGGAGATGGAGGGAAGGGAAGGGAAGGGAAGGGAAGGGAGGGGAGGGAGAGGAGGGCAAGGCGCGTCGTGCGAGGAAGGCCATTGTAACGCTAGCCACCGGCACCATTGCGGCATGTGCAACACCAGAGTAAAAAAACATGTGCAACATCAGATCTACTTTTGAAACATCCAGATAAAACATTTGCAACATATGTTTGAAAGCAGATGAAAAACACATGAAACATGCACTTAAAACGTGCGTGTATAGCCGTTGTAACATGTGCAACACTATGATTTACTTCAACAAAAAACACCAAGATCTACTTTTGAAATATCCAGATAAAACATTTGCAACATACGTCTGAAACCGTGAAACACTTGAAACATAGGCTTGCAACATGTGTATATTGTCATTGCAACATATGCAACATTCCTGATCTACTTCTGCAATATCTAGATGAAACACTTGAAACAAAACTTTGAAACGTCTGAAACAATTGAAACACAGTGTTCGTCGTGCGGCCACGGCCTACCTGGTGGGGATTAGAGTGGCAACGGTGGAGAACGAGGAGGCACAGCCGAGCAGGAGGCCGAGGAGGGCCGCCGCCTAGAGGGTCCCCACGAGGAGCGCCTTCTCCTAGGCCGGGCCCACGCCGTGCACTGCTGCAACACCCTCGCCACTGCCGATAGCACAAACCCACCGGAGCCGACTGGTCGGGCAGCGACGTCGTGGGGACGGACGTTACCGTGCCTCTGTGGGTGGGGTGGGGTGGGAGGAGATGGGGCGCACGGCGCAACGCAAGATGGAGCACGGCGCGGGATAGTGGAGCCAAGCGTCGCGGGCGGGATAGGGCTTGAGCGAGCGACGGGTGAAGGCAGCAGCAGCTAGCGCGAAGTGGGGTGCGGTGTCTAGGCGGGGACAGGGATGGAGGCGCCGTGGGAATAGAACGAGCGGACGTCCTGACGGAAGTCAAGGATGGACGTCTCGTATCATTTTCGTTGCAGAATACAACTATCCTAAGAATCCAAGTTTGTATCGACGTGGTCATGTGGACCTACCGAACTTTCCATATTGTCTTTTGACGATTTACCGTAACCGAGCCGGATCCGGATCCGGATACAAGCAGAGATAGCGCGTGCTTCGCCCTGAGACATGAACTGGCAAGCCGAGAAGTAGTGTCTGCATGTCGATCGGCATAAGAAACGAAGACTACCTACGCGAGAGATTGAGGTAGCTAGAATAATCGATGACGACGAAGACATCATGGGAGAAGAAGGCGGCCGACTCTGACGATGACGCTGATGATCTCGTGGCAGCGGACGGGACGTCGACCATGACGGTGGAGGACGCCGTCGCCTTCGACTGTGGCGTCTGCTACCTCCTCTCTTCAAGCCCCCTATCTTCCAGGTATTGACGTCTTAAAAACAATAATGTAACTTATCACAGATTTGTGCGATATATAAGATGCATGTTGATTGGCTACAACAGTGCATCGAGGGGCACGCTGTGTGTTCTACATGCCGCGAAAAGCTCATGGCCTCCGGCAACAGGCGGTGCCACGTGTGCCGCGTCGACATAGGCCACGGAGCGCATGGTGGAGTCCGTCCGTACCGTGCCCGCACGCCGCCCATGGCTGCGCCGCCAGGCCAGTCTACTACGACCGGAGCACCCACCGCCGGACGTGCTCGTACGCGCCTCGCCGCTGCCCCATCAAAACCTGCGACTTCGTCGGCCCTGTTGGGCCGCTCCGGCAACACCTATTCGGTCCCCACTACGATGAGGCCGTCGGCGGAGCTTCTGGCCCCGGCACGACTTTGAACGTAAAGCGGCTCGCGCAGTTGGTGATCTGGTCGCTGGAGCTCGGCAAAGCGCGCGATGACCAACAGACCACGCTGGTGCAGAGCGTGGCCGTGGCCGGCCGAAGACGGCGAGGAGGACAGCGGGGAGATGCCGCCCCGTGACGTCGAACTCGTCATGCAACACGCCGGCATGTCGAGGGACAAGGCCATCAAGGCTCTCACCGAGAGTGGCGGCGACATCGTCGGCGCCATCATGGTGGGGCTCTCAAATTCGCAGCAGGCGGGCTTACTTCTTGATCGAATTGGTCGTCAGAAATATACGTGCTCAGTATTTTATTTTGGGAACCGGAACGCTATAAAATGGGCACCTGTTGCACCTGCTGGTGTCGTGCCTCGTCTTTTGTAGTGCTGTCGTCTCGATCTGCATGATATTGTTGTCATGCCCTGATTTTGCTATTAATCTTTCGATAATGCTTACGGTAGGGCGTCTGTCTGTTCGGACGGCTCGCCCCACCGGCGTGGATTCGCTGCCTTCACCGCGCCTCCTGCCATGGTCGCGCTCCATCCACCTACCGTAGCCACTGCCAAGGTCCGTGCCACCGATGAGCTTTGCACTGGCGACCTTGATCTGCATCACTCCGTGGCATTGAGATCCGCGTCAACGAGCCTCCATTTTCCCAAGCAACAAGTAGATGAACACATATTGCAACTGTATGTTTCATGCATTTCAGATGTATGTTTCATGCGTTTCATTTGGATATTGCAAAAGTATATCCGATGTTGCATATGTCACAATGGCTATACACATATGTTGCAAGTGTATGTTCCAAATGTTTCAGATGTATGTTGCAAGTGTATGTTCCAAATATTTCAGCTGTTTCACACATATGTGTTGAAAGTGTTTTATCTGGATGTTGCAATGACTATGCAGATATGTTGCAACTGCAGGACGGATGTAGCAGAGGAGATGAGACGTTACGATGGGAGCCGGTCGCGATGGAGGACGGTGCGCGGCGACGAAGGGGTGCGGCGGAGACAGAGCATGGCAGAGGACTAGCGCGCGGGGGATGGTGCCACGGCGGGGGAAGGAGCATGCCGTGGCCAGGGCATAGGGGTGAGGCCGGATGGGGAGCTATGGGGTGGAGACGCAACACCGTGGGCTGACGTGGGGTGTAGCCAGGATGGGATGCAGGCGCGGGATGTGGCATGGGCGTGGGCACGTGGATGATCTAGAGGCACGGGCTCATGAGATGCGGGCACGGGAGCAGGAGGTGCGTCCGGACGCTGGCGTCCGTCCAGACATCCGAGCGCTAGCCATCTTATCACTTGCTAATAGTACTATACTACATGCCCCAACCCCGTCTGGTACTCATAAATTTTATTTGGTCCGGTGTCCTTAGATACAGTGCATCCCACGTGTCCGGCGCTTACCTATGGTGCTCTGATTATGTAATAGCTAGAGCAAATCACGGCCGTTAATATTTTAGAAATTAGAAATTACTAGCAAATATGTCTGTGCGTTGCAATAGGAAAAAATGAAGTTTGAATGTCTCCCTTCTTCATTTTGCCGGCATAACTACGACCGTTCGCTGAAACTTATTTGATTATATATGCTTTTGATGCATCAAATTGCTAGTGTATTTCCTAGCAACCATGACTCATTTTAATGATCAACACCACCAATTGTATTTCATTATTGATAATTGTTGTCACTGAATTGGATCACACACCAGCTAGGGCTAGATCGTCCGGGTTACCACAGATCTAAAAACGCAGCGAGGATCACACTTATGTGGTGAAGCATAGAGGTTTATTACGAGCAAACCAACGAAGGGTAACCAATCATGCTTAAGTGACAAAGAACGACTAGTTTTCAGGCAAACTAGCAAAAACACAGATAGGAGTTAGCACTTTTTAACTTGTGCTACCTATTAGGAGTTAGCACTTTTAACTTGTGCTGCCGGTTATGTACCTAACTAGAAGGCTAATAATTAGTTGGCACTAACTATTATATAGCTTTGTATTTATGAACAACTTGAATGATGTTCTAAGATTATTCAATATAATATTTATTACTTTAGTGTGGATGAATGGTTACATACTGTAAAATTGTTTTTAATGGTTAATTACTAGCTGTGAGTAGTGGTTTTAATGGCTAAAGAATTTGTGTTCTGAAAATTCAAATTGACTGGAAAGATGTTCTCTGATGGAGGTGTACCATCAGGAATTGCTCAACCGTGACGGTAGATAGGCTGGCAGGAAAGCCTTTTTTTGGCCTGATGGTTCAGCAACCGACGGGGAAGTTCAAGCTTTCCCTGACGGGTTCAGCACCTGGCAGTAAAAGTTTTGAATTTTGCTAGCGGTTTAGCGACTGACAGGAAAAATTCAAACTATCCTTGACGAGTCAGTAGCCGTGAGGAATAGACCCTGATGGAAAGCTTGCCAACCGACGGTTTAGATCTTTCCTGATGGTTGAGACCATCAGGAAATATTCCGTGATGGTTTTCAGTTAGGAAATGTTGACTTTCTCTGCCAATTTTCTCGTGACGGTTGAGGCGGAGGAGGTCGGCCTTCGCCGGAGGCAGCCTTGTGGGAAAAAGGTCCGCGGAGGATGACCACAACAGAGGGGGGGGGTCCGGGCACAAGGCGGTGGTGAGCACGGGGGATCGATGGTGCTGGTGCCAAGTTTTGTTGAGGAGCACCATCGGTAAAGAAGATTTGCTACCGGTGGTATGGTTTTGGACAATTTATTCATTCAATCCTTAACTTCAATGCAGTGTTAGTGGACTACAGAGTAAGCTGCAAAGGTAGGAAAAAAATCTCGGACTACCAAGACCCAGTGGTGCTTCTGGTTTCCAACCTTCGTTCTAGCTTGAGCTGGCATAGTTTGTCACAGGAATCGGTCTCGGGTGCGCCTCCCTAAGCCTAGCCCTCGGAGGGAAGTTGGGCCGAGCGAGTGATACAAGTCATGGGCCTTTTTTTCTATCTTGATGGGCTGCACTCAGTTTCATCCTTACCACAACAAGCCCATCGCCTCATTGAACCCTAACTCCATGGCTGCCGCAGGTCATATGCACAAAACCTCATTTGAGCGTGCGATCGAGCTCCTCCTTCCCCTCGAACCCTCTCGCGCTTGCCTTGCCTCCTCAGGCCCCTCCTCCCAGTCCCACCTCGCCATGCCGATCACAGCACCAACTCCCGACATGCTCCGCCAGCGCCAGAACGTCCGCACGCGCTGAACGAGAACGGTAACCGCAGCCACCCCTTCCGCCGCGGCAGCGTGCAGTGTTTCTGAGATCACAGCGTTGGCGGCGTGCACGGCGGTGGGCGACATCGTCAGATCCACGCTCGGCCCCCGTGGTCTCGACAAGCTACGTGGTGGTGGTGGACCTCCTCCCACTCTGATCCGTTTAGTGGAAGGAGAGATGGAGATGAATCCACAAACGGAGGCAGCCAACTTGAATGCTGGTGATGACCCCATGGCGAAGAAGAAGAACGTGGACGATAACGCTGACCTCATCGATGAGAACGGGGCCCGGCCTGGCCGTGACATTGGAGGACGGCGGCGACGCCCTCGACTGCGGCGTCTGCTACCTCCCGCTCAGGCCGCCCATCTTCCAGGTACAAAATATTTATTAATTCTTTCATGATGAGTAGCAATAGATTAAGCTTGCTGAATCTCGACACTCCAGATCCATTACATAACAAGTTCGTAACCGCATGCAGTTTCAGACGATGAATAAAATCAGACAGATTATAGTTATGAAAAAGAAATAAATTTTGGGATTTACTGTTTGTTAGTTTCCACGGGGTAAAAATAAGAGCTGATCGGGTTCTGATGAATTTTGAGGCAAAATCTCATCATCTGAACACAAAAAATAAAGTAAAGCAGCAATACAACTGAACTCCTGAATAACATTGTAGTAGGATTTTTCTTTCTTTTTTAATAAGAGGCATGGTATTATTAGGATTTAATTATTTAGAAATCCAAGGGATGGAGCTAGAATATATAAATTTGATTTTCTATGCCAACCATTTTTTATCTATCAACCTTACCGGAGACCGGCTCTTTGCCGAGTGTCAAGTCGTTTGCCGAGTGTTGTTTTTCGGGCACTCGGCAAAGACGTCTTTGCCGAGTGTTTTTTTTTTTTGACACTCGGCAAAGAAGCTCTTTGCCGAGTGTTTTTTTTGGACACTCGGCAAACAAGCTCTTTGCCGAGTGTTTTTTTTACACTCGGCAAAGAAGCTCTTTGCCGAGTGTTTTTTTTTACACTCGGCAAACAAGCTTGTTTGCCGAGTGTTTTTTTTTACACTCGGCAAAGAAAATTTCAAAGCACATTTTGAAGCAGTAAATTAATTCAAATGAAAAAGTTTTCAACTACAAAGTTGTATAACTCATCAAGATGTACAATGTTTGTTTTGGTCTTTTCTTCATATAAAAAAGTGAAAGTAAATTTGTTCACAAATCTAACATATCTCTCTGGTAGTTTATGAAACAACAAGAGAGATATATAAGATTTGTGGACAATGTTAGAATGACCATGTCGGATGAATAGATGACCAAACAACCAAAATAAACTTTGTAGATCTCGAAAAGTTATGAAACTTTGTAATTGGCAACTTTTTTATTTGAAATCATCTTGTCATGCAAAACTGTGTTTAAATTTCAAAATTTTAAAATTCGAACTTTTCAAACGACCTCGGATGGAAAAACAACCAAAATAAACTTTGTAGATCTCGAAAAGTTATGAAACATTGTAGTTGGCAACTTTTTGATTTGAAATCATCTTGTCATGCAAAACTGTGTTTGAATTTCAAAATTTTAAAATTCAAACTTTTCAAACGACCTCGGATGGAAAAACAACCAAAATAAACTTTGTAGATCTCGAAAAGTTATGAAACATTGTAGTTGGTAACTTTTTGATTTGAAATCATCTTGTCATGCAAAACTGCATTTGAATTTCAAAATTTTAAAATTCAAATTTTGTAAACGACCTCGGATGGAAAAACTTCCTAAACTAAAAGTGTAGATCTCAAAAAGTTATGAAACTTTGTAGTTTACAACTTTTTTATTTGAATTCGTTTAGGGCCTAAAACAAGCAATTTACATTCGGTTTAGTATAATATATTAGGAACTAAAACGAAATCCAAACACAAATGAAAGCGTGGTGTAGTGGTAGAGGAGGTTTGCCGGCAGGGGGAGGTCGCGGGTTCGATTCCCTTCGGCCGCGTTGCCGTGATTTGCGCGAAAAATTGTGGAGATGGGCGCATGCGCTGGCCAGTGGGGGCCTCCTCCAATAAAAAAAATTTTCTATTTTTTTGGGTAAAAATTCCTATTTTTTCGGGTTTTTATCGGTTCCAACTTTGCCGAGTGTCGGGCACTCGGCAAAGGCTTTGCCGAGTGCCCGATAAAAAACACTCGGCAAAGTTGGCTTTGCCGTCATTTTTTTTGGCGAGTGCTGTTCGCTGAGTGTTACACTCGGCGAACCATTTGCCGAGTGTTTTATGTCTTTTGCCGAGTGTTTCGGGCACTCGGCAAACTCAGGGAGTCCGGTAGTGTTGTTAGAGCACTTTCATCAAGCGCTTGTGATTAGTTGCCACACATCAGTACGTTCTCCATTGGTCCATCGCACCTCAATACAACAACTAACCTTTCTAAATGCAGTAGTGTTAAGATGTTTTTTTTTTTGTTTTGAAAATGTCATTGGTTAACCGTACGTGGTTTTTTACTACCTCTCCTTCACTGATGATGACCTCTCCATGTGTTTACCATTTGTTTATGCATGTTTTGCACTCATTCATATGCTGATGATGACCACCTATACTTATGCATGCTTGAAATGCATCGATGGGCATGTGATGTGTTCTCCGTGCCGCGGCAAGCTCGAGGCCACCGGCAACGCCAAGTGCCATGTGTGCCGTGAAGAAATCGACTCGGACGACAGCAGGTGCCATGTCATGGAGCGAGTGGTGGAGTCCATCTGCGTCCCGTGCCCGAACGCCGCCTACGGCTGCACCGCTAGGCTGACCTACTACGTACACGACCGGAGCAGCCATCGCAGGGCATGTCTGCACGCGCGGTACAGCTGCTTCGGCCATGGTTGCGGCTTTGTCGGCTCGGCGGGAGCGCTGCTGGATCACGTAGCCAGCGTCCACACAGCAACAGTGAGGCCATGCAGCAGTACTGGACGGAGGAACTAAGAGCATGATGGCCAGGCTGAAGCTGTGTGTGTCCGCCGCCGGGATGGGGGTGGATGGACAAGGCCGCCAAGGCTGAGCTCGTCATGTCAAAGGCCGGAGTGTCCATGGACAAGGCCGCCAATGCAAGGCTCTCAAGGAGAGTGACGGCGACGTCGTCACGGCTATCATGGACCTTACCAACTGACGATACGCGCCCTTCGCTGCAGACGCCGTGTTCTCTCTATTATTTATTGTCTGAAAAATCACTAATGTATATTTGAGAAATTAACTAGGAGTATTATATATTGGAGTCATGAACCCTTTTCTGTGTATGTTTTTTCAACGCAAATCAGTATTGGTTTTGAAGTTGTTAAGCGTTAAGGAATTATCATTTCATTCATTCTTAGTATCATGCACAGTCGGTGTCTCCGAATATAATGGAGTTAAACAGATATAATTGACCTGTGTACGTGTCCATCACTACAGGAAACACTACCGGACTCCTTGAGTTTGCCGAGTGCCCGAAACACTCGGCAAAAGACATAAAACACTCGGCAAAGGCTTTACTGAGCGTAACACTCGGCAAACAGCACACGGCATCTACAGAGTCGGCAAACAGCGTTTTGCCGAGTGTCAAATTTGACACTCGGCAAAAAAAAGTGGTTTGCCGAGTGTTTTTCCAAAATACACTCGGCAAAGGATTATTGTTTGCCGAGTGTTTTTGGAATTACACCCGGCAAACCTATTTTCCAAAGAAAAAAATATTTTTTTCTCAGCATACTGTTACTGTTTGCCGAGTGTTTTTTGAAATTACACTCGGCAAACCTATTTTCCAAAGAAAAAAAAATATTTGCAGGTCTTGATTGGAATTCTAGCAGCTCTGATTCTGTAAGGTAAGGATACTTCCTGCTCACATAATGGACATAAATAACAAACAAAAACAATCATCCCTACAATCTTATTCAGATCCATTGTTCAGCGTCACGGCAGTCCCTCTTCCTCCCATGCATCCATCTCAAGCATATTTGCAGGTGCCAAGACCTGCAAGAATCAAGAACACCAGCCATGTCAGCCCGCCAACACAGTTGACAAGCAACGAGACACTCACAGTCACAGCAAGGCAGTCTACTCACTGGGGTCAGTGATGGTGATGAGGCCGGTGCCGTTGAAGAAGCAGTTCCACGAGTTCCTGCCCCGGGCCTGGTAGTAGGCGTTCATGGCCACCCGCGCCCGCGACAGGAGGCCTTCGTCTGGCCGGGCGCAGCCGCCAGTGCCCTGGATGGCGCCACAGTCGCTCTCGGAGCAGGCGAACTCCAGGTTAAGAAAGTTGATAGCTACAGCTGTTGTTGTTAAAGAATACCTTGTGTTGTTGATCTGAAAATCAAGGCTGCCAGCTGCCAGAATAAATTGCCGCTCACTGGCAATGGACTGACCTGCTGCACAGAAACAAATTTAGAGCAAAGCCAGGCACGCACTAGAGAGGAATCTGCAGGATGCTTACCTTGTCTTAGTGCTGCTGCTGCTATTTGAAAACCAGGGAAGGCATGAACACTGACGACTGTCACTGCTGGACATATAGAGACATAGAAGGAACAGATGGGCACAAGCTGCTGGAAAAGAGAGATGAGAAAAATGTCGATTTAGAAAAACTAGCAGTAACAAACTCAGAAATTTTCATGCCATGAGTTACAAATAAAATAGTGAAGGAGAGTACGTCCAACGTGAAGCAAAACGGCTGCTGCAATAAACAGCAGGTAACAAAGGCACAATTAAAAACACAATGCTATTGCAACAAGTGCTAAGAAGATACTTCTAAGTACACGCACGAATGGCTAGTTCACAAGCATATAAGTTATGATGATACTTCTAAGTACACGCACGAATGGCTAAAGCGACCAACAAGTAGTCACCAGAACTAACATTTTCAAAAACAAAATCATTTCTGCATAGGCAGAGCAACCAATAACTAGCTGTCCCGCCCAGCAAAACTAATTCGTTTCTGATGTATAATCTTTTATTATATTCTCTACTTACACAATCTAGATGACAAATCGTTAGCTGGTGAAATGTACTGCACTTTGTTAGCACATGATCTGCTACAATACTAATTTGAAAAGCTACTACAGATAACATTTTTTACAACAATCGGATATTGAAATACACAAACAAGTATTCATGACTTATTTCTAGAATAGTTACACATTCCTACTTTGGACAATAAACTTTTCGAACTAAACCACAGTTCCACACCATATATTCAGTGTGGTGTTTGATAATTTTCTCATCCTTTCACAAAAATAAGCATCTCTAGATCAATATATATGAAACTGAGGAAAACAACTTGTGCTAAATAAGCCAATTGTTAGGACTAGACAATAATAATTATACGCCAATCTGTTTCAGATACTTAGATATTTGTTTATATTATCAGTAAATTATCACCTATTTCCATGAGGTTTGTGGTTGCACCTCAGCCTTCAGAAGAAAAGTCAGATTTAAAAAAATTCTGCATAAAAACAGAACAAATTTGAAATTTTTTATATCTGTCTTTATATAATTATATATATAATCATAATCATTACATATTCAAGACAAGTCAAGTCAGGTTTTCCCATTAAACACATATAAATAAATAATCAGTACAAAGTTAAGGTAAACAACCGAACTTCCACTGTTTAAACTGTCTTTGCAAACTTGAAAGCAGAAACTAACCTAATAAAGAAGAAACTAGACTCCTTTATATATTAACAAGAAGAGGACTGCTATATGTATAACCATATGAGGCGGACTTGACTTAAGATTCAACAGTTAAAGATCACTTGATGAAAACTACATTGAATTGTTTATATGCTATACTCTAGCTGTACTCAAAGCATTTCCTTACTTAAAAAAAGATCATTTTATACCAAGATCTCTTACTCATACAAAGAGTAGAACTTCGGTACTACTCAAGATCTAGTGATCAAAGATCAATTAGATATATAGAAAGCTATCAAATGCGTTGAATGGTTTAGATGCATGGTTGTAATCGGGTTGTATTCAAGTTGTTGTACTCAAAGCATCTTCCTAACAAGAAATAGGGCATCCAATTTCTCCTTGATGAGGAATCAAACCCTAGGTAGTCTTAACTCCACACCCTCAATTAACTAATCTATGATCAAGTTCCTATTGTTACAAATTTAAGACAAGTCATAATGTCATATATCAGTCTCTGAATAAGTACAAATTTATGTCAGCTTATGTCTCATTCTAATGAAGCTTTGTTGTAGTGATTGGAAGGTATCCGTTTTACTTTTGCTTCTGGTTTTTGCTAAGAGAGGTCTTTTAGAAATTGTCCATTTTTTTATCAGTAGCTTACATTAAGTTTCTAGATTTCACATAGCAGATAAATTACATCAGAAACTTAATAAAATACTTGTATCAAGCACTCCAAGACAAAACGAAACACTGCCTGCAGTTATAAGAAACATATATGATAAAAAGAAGAAAAAAATTACTAGAAAGATTTGTTCTTCTACAACTACAGAACACTATCAAGCCATCAAGGTAACAGGCTAAAATGCGTTACTATGATATATTACAAAATTTTACACAATAGCTAGCCGCTGACTCTGAAAACTAAACTAGCTGCCCCTGAAAAAATCACAATCCCTGAGAAACCAGAACTTTAATCCCAGCTACTTGCCGGCGCGGAAGAAGAAGGGGAGGGAGGGGAGGGGCCGGATCTGCGGTCCCCGAAAGAAGAAGGGGAGGGAGGGGAGAAGCCGGATCCGCGGCCGCCAGCGGGGAAGAAGAAGGGGAGGGAGGGGAGGGGTCGGATCCGCGGCCGCCGGGGGGAAGGAGAAGGGGAGGGGCTGGATCTGGGGAAGAATAAGGGGAGGGAGGGGAGGGGCTAGATCCACGGCGGAAGAAGAAGGGGAGGGAGGGGAGGGGCCGAATCCGCGGCCGCCGGCGGGGAAGAAGGGGAGGGGCCGGATCTGGGGAAGAAGAAGGGGAGGGAGGGGAGGGGCCGGCTCCGCGGCCGTCGGCGGGGAAGAAGGGGAGGGGAGGGGAGGGGCCGGATCCACGGCCGCCGGAAGAAGAAGGGGAGGGAGGGAGGGGAGGGGCCGGCGTCGGCGGTGAAGAAGAAGGGGAGGGAGGGGGCGGGTGTGGGAGGGGAGGGGCGGGTGCGGGGTGCTGGGGAGGGGAGGCCAGGCGCGGGTGTGGAGGAGTGGGGCTGGGGAGGGGAGGGGCGGATTTTAGGGGCGGACGGTTTTTTTTCTATATTTTTTGGGTTTGCCGAGTGTGGTTTCTGGACACTCGGCAAACCTGCTTTTTACCTGTGTTTTTTTATGACACTCGGTAAACTTACTGTTTGCCGAGTATTTTTTGTTTGACACTCGGCAAACTACCCTATTTACCGAGTGTTTTTTTTACCGAGTGTTTTTAGTATAGCACCCGGTAAAGAATTTGTTTGCCGAGTGCCCGAAGGAATACACTCGGCAAACGTAAAAACACTCGGTAAATTTGCCGTTTCCGGTAGTGAAACCGGGACTTTGCCCAGTGCTCAAATCTTTGCCGAGTGCCAAATATCGGGCACTCGGCGAAACTTGGCACTCGGCAAATAGGGCTTTGCCGAGTGTCTGGCACTCGGCAAAATAAGGCACTCGGCAAAGCCAAACTTTGCCCAGTGCCAGACACTCGGCAAAGTTGGGCACTCGGCAAAGAGGCGCCCGGGGATAACGGTACCCAACGCCGGCCTCTTTGCCGAGTGCCTTCTGTTTGGCACTCGACAAAATATTGGCTTTGCCGAGTGCCTAGGGATAGCACTCGGCAAAATATTCACTTTGCCGAGTGCCAAACCTTGGCACTCGGCAAAATAATTTTTTTTTGTTTTTTGCCACCAACTTTTTTTCTTAGATTTGTATTTGTACCATGAACAACATGTTCAAATTTGGCACAATTTCATTGTTGTTTGCTATATTTCTTCACTTTATTTCGTTTTCTTGCAATTTTCTGGAAAATGTAGGTTTGAACTGCAGGTGCATCGAATAATAGTTTTGATCCATTCCAAAAATGTTATTCTTGTTTGTTAGTGTCACTTTATGCTAAATCTAGGAACTATCTCCAAATTTCGATCAACGTGCTCACGGAGCAACGTCGCGAAATTGCGTGCGAGTGGTTATTTAATTCTATAAAATTCAAATGAATCCCGAAAATCATGAAACTTGGCGAGATATCATGATATCACATGCATATGCGGTGGTAAAAATTTGAAAACGTTTGGACGACATCATCACGTATGGTGTTCACAAACCAGGACATCTCTCGATTGGATAGCACCAACGGGCTTGCACGGGCCCCCCATTCGTGCCTCGTGAGGCAGGTGCAAAATCAGATGCTGCATTGAGAGGAAGAAGCCGGGTGAGAAGATCTTCTCCATCTTACAGAGCAACACAGGTGCCACTTTCTCTAAGTCATCAATCATGGCCCGAGATAGCTCCTTGGCACAAAGCTGGCGGAAGAAATAGCTCAACTCTGCCAGGACGCGCCACACATGCTCGGGGACGAAACCTCTGGTCATCGCTGGAAGGAGCCGCTCAATCCATATGTGATATCTGATATCACATGTGATGATGTCCTGGTTTGTGAACACCATACGTGATGACGTCCTCCAAACGTTTTCAAATTTTTACCACCGCATATGCATGTGATATCACGATATCTCGCCAAGTTTCATGATTTTCGGGATTCGTTTGAATTTTATAGAATTAAATAACCACTCGCACGCAAGTTCGCGACGTTGCCCCGTGAGCACGTTGATCGAAATTTGGAGACAGTTCCTAGATTTAGCATAAAGTGACACTAACAAACAAGAACAACATTTTTGGAATGGATCAAAACTATTATTCGATGCACCTGCAGTTCAAACCTACATTTTCCGGAAAATTGCAAGAAAACGAAATAAAGTGAAGAAATATAGCAAACAGCAATGAAATTGTGCCAAATTTGAACATGTTCATGGTACAAATACAAATCTAAGAAAAAAGTTGGTGGCAAAAACAAATTTTTTTTATTTTGCCGAGTGCCAAGGTTTGGCACTCGGCAAAGTGAATATTTTGCCGAGTGCTAGCCCTAGGCACTCGGCAAAGCCAGGACATGATTTTTTTTAATCTTTTATTTCGCCGAGTGCCAGATCGGGGGCACTCGGCAAAATACTTTCTTTGCCGAGTGCCCCGGATCTGGCACTCGGCAAAGAGGTTTGAAATATAAAAAAAACCGGACACACGCACACACACCACGCACACACCAGACACGCACACACACGCTTGCCGTAGCCGCCCCGCCGCCGCGCCGTAGCCGCTGCGCCGCCGCCGCCGGAGCCGCCGCGCCGTAGCCGCCGGCTCCCCGCGCGCCCGACCCGTCGGCTCCCCGGCCCGCGCGCCCGTGCGCCTCGGCCCCGCGCCCGCCGCGCCCGCGCGCCCCACTGTAGGAAGGAGGAGGAGGTAGGAGGAAGAGGAGGAAGGAAAGGAGGAAGGAGAAGAAGGGGAGGAGGAAGAAGAAGAAAGAGAAGGGAGGAGAGAAGGAGAAGGGGAGAAGAGGAGAAGAAAGGTGCCGCCTCGGTTCGTCGACCCTCACGCCGTAGCGGTCGTCCCCGTTGTCGTCGCCGGCCCTCGGTCTTCGCATTCTCGCTGGCAAGGTATGCCCTAATGTTAGTATTAGTTAGTAAGTAGTAGTGTTAGTAGTAGTAGTTAATTAGTAGTGTTAGTATTAGTTAGTAAGTCGTAGTGACAGTAGTAGTTGTAGTTGTTGTTCATAGTTTTAGTGTTAGTAGTAGTTATTGTTGTATGTATGTGGTTGATGGCCTTCGTGCCTATGTTTGGTATACATGTGGTTGTTGGCCTTCGTGCCAATGTTTTCTGCAGGTTTTGGGAACCTCTCCGTGCAGGGGAGGTGCTGCCGAAATTTTCAATGGAGTCTAACCATTTGCCTTTTCTTTGCAGGACGAGGACCGTTGGGAGGCACTCGGTGACCCCGATCGTCTTCGTTGGCGTTGCGGTTCTGCCTGCACCGCGTCGCCTCGCCACTGCAGCGACTCGCCACCGCCCCACTAGCCTGACCTCACCGACACCCTAGGTATAACCCATCTTGCATACTTGTATCTCGTGTAACCCCAGTTAGGCGTCTCCCATCCGAAAGAGATACGGTCGTTGGTATGCAGATCTTTGCATACCAAATTCCATACCTGTTTCGGATTGTCCACGTTTTTTGGACAGCCCGCGGATGCGTAGATGGGTTGGTTTCTGTGGCCCGCTCCTGTCCGAGACAGAGTTTCAGCACCACCTCCTCGTTGTTCTCCTGATACACAATCTCCCTGCCAGGACGTGTATCGAGAGAACAGCAGGGAGGTGCTGCCGAAATTCTGTCTTGGATAGGAGCGGACCATGGAAGCCAACCTCATCTACGCATCCTCGGGTGGGATTAGGACCTATCCTTCACCTATTAGATGTATAGTAGGAACACCTTGTGGATTTACCTGCAGTTTTTATTACTCGCTTACATATGCATGTGCCAGAGGATGGATAACCGTGAGTGGATGTACACAGGCCACGCAAGTATGACCCCAGAATGGATGACCAAGACCAATGCTTTCCTGGAGCATGCATTTGGCGAGGCTGCTAAAGGGTTAGCCCGGATGCCGTGTCCGTGCAGCAGATGTGGCAACAAGAAAAGAAAAATTAAGAAGCTCGTGGGGGAAGATCTTATCAAGTATGGATTCACGGCAAACTATACCCGCTGGATCCACCATGGTGATGCCGATCGTATTAGAGAGGAGGTGGTGAGACAGCATCTCGAGGATTATGATGGAGATGGCAGGGTAGCAGACTGGATGGATGACATTCAACAGGCACTGTTCGGTGAAGGATTGGAGAAGCCAGAGGAAAGCGCAAAGACATTCTATGATATGCTGTCTTCAGCGCAGAAGCCCTTGCACGAAAAGACAACGGTATCGCAGCTGGATGCAATTGGACGCATCATGGGGTTGAAGTCGCAGTTTAGCATGAGTCGGGACAACTTCGATGGTATGTTGGCAGTTTTTGGATCCCTGCTTCCGGAGGATCACATCCTGCCGAAGAACTTGTACGAGTCACAGAAACTTCTTCGTGCACTTAAGATGCCGTATGAGCAGATCCATGCTTGTCCGAATGGATGCGTCCTTTTTAGGAAAGATCACGAGGGAGCAACGCACTGTCCAAAGTGCAAATCCTCTAGGTACCTAGAGGTCGACACTAGTGATGGCAAGAAGGAACAGCTGAGTATCCCTACGAAGGTCCTACGGTACCTTCCTTTCATACCGAGGATCCAACGTCTGTACATGACAGAGGAGTCCGCGAAACAGATGACATGGCACAAAAATGGCAAAAGGTACAATCCGGACAAGATGGTACACCCATCGGATGGCAACGCCTGGACCCATTTCGATGGCATACATCGTGTTAAAGCTGAGGAGGCTCGCAATGTACGTGTAGCGTTGGCAACAGATGGGTTCAACCCGTATGGATTGTCCGCGGCCCCATACACTTGTTGGCCCGTGTTCGTGATACCCCTGAATCTCCCCCCCAGTGTCATCTTTCAACCCAAGAACGTATTTTTGTCGCTGATAATTCCTGGACATCCGGGGAACAATATGGGTGTGTTCATGGAGCCTGTGTTCGATGATTTGATTGATGCTTGGGAAAAGGGGGTACTAACATACGACCGAGCTACAAAGAGAAACTTCACAATGCATGTGTGGTACCACTACTCCCTGCATGACTTCCTGGCGTATGGCCTATTCTGCGGGTGGTGTGTTCACGGGAAGTTCCCATGCCCAATATGCAAGGCAGGTGTGAGGTTCACTTGGCTGAAGAGTGGTGGCAAGTTTTCTTCGTTCGACCAACATCGTTAGTTCCTCCCCCTTGACCATCCATTCAGACGAGACATCAAGAACTTCACGAAAGGTGTTGAAGTCACCGATCCTGCACCTAAGATGATGACCGCTGCCGAGATCCGCGCTGAGATAGAGGCTCTCAAAGTTGATAAAGAGAAAGGTCGTTTTGATGGATATGGTCAGTACCACATGTGGACTCATAAATCGGGCTTGACTAGGCTTCCCTATTTCAACGATCTTCGTCTTCCACACAACATTGATTTAATGCACACAGAGAAGAATATCGCCGAGGCGCTTTAGGGAACACTCATGGACACAGAAAAGTCAAAGGACAATGTTAAGGCAAGAGTGGACCTGGCAGCACTGTGCGATAGACCAAAGCAAGTGATGAAGACTCCCGCACCTGGCAAGAAATGGAAAAGGACTTCAGTCGATTTTGTTTTGAAGAAGGACCAAAGGAGGGAAGTATGTCAGTGGGTTCAGTCGTTAATGTTCCCTGATGGGTATGTGGCGAATCTGAGGAGGGGAGTGAACGTGTCCACTTGCCGAGTGTTAGGGATGAAGAGTCATGACTTCCACATATGGATTGAGCGGCTCCTTCCAGCGATGACCAGAGGTTTCGTCCCCGAGCATGTGTGGCGCATCCTGGCAGAGTTGAGCTATTTCTTCCACCAGCTTTGTGCCAAGGAGCTATCTCGGGCCGTGATTGATGACTTAGAGAAAGTGGCACCTGTGTTGCTCTGTAAGATGGAGAAGATCTTCCCACCCGGCTTCTTCCTCTCAATGCAGCATCTGATTTTGCACCTGCCTCACGAGGCACGAATGGGGGGGCCCGTGCAAGCCCGTTGGTGCTATCCAATCGAGAGATGTCTAAAGGTTCTTCAGAAAAAGTGTAGAAATAAAGCCAGAATTGAGGCATCCATGGCAGAGGCATTCATTCTTGAGGAGGTGTCAAACTTCACAACATCATACTATAAGGATAGCCTTCCCAGCGTGCACAATCCAATCCCTCGTTACAACACCGATGAGAGGTCATCAAATCTCAGCCTTTTCAAAGGTCAACTTGGCAGGGCAAGCGCTTCGAGCACCAAGACCTTGCGGAATGATGAGTGGCGCACTATCATGTTGTATGTGTTGTTGAACCTTGACGAAGTGAACCCTTATGTGCAGTAAGTTCTCAATGAGCTTGTTACATACGCCGTCACTATCGTCTATCTATCCAACCCCCTTGTCTCTTGCTTTTTTAGGGAATTTCTGAATACATACTGGACAGGAAATAGGGATCCTTCCCCTCAAGAACAAGATAGTCTTCTCAAAGGTGGTGTGCCCGATTTCATTTCATGGTTCGAAAAGAAGGTACCATCCAATTTACATCGTTCCATCTGTGACATCCCACTTTGCTCCTACGAGCGAGTAATGATCTATCCACCCTCACCTTACAGGCACGCACGGATGCGGAAATGGATGAAGAGTTGAAACAGGTTGTCAAAGGCTTCCCCTATAGGGTCAAGTCATTCACCGTATATGATGTGAATGGCTATCGCTTCCACACAAGAAGCCACGAGCTCAGTCGGCCCAATCGAAAAACCATGAATACTAGAGTTCGTACGCCCAGCACCGATGACCGTGACTACTACGGCATAGTCGAAGAAATATATGAGCTCAACTTTGAGCTTCACGGAGGTCATAAGCCAGTCGTATTCAAATGCCATTGGTTCGATCCCAATGTCACGAGAAGAGCCCCTGAGATTGGACAAGTTGAAATTCGACAAGATTCCCTCTATCAAGGAGACGATGTCTATATTGTGGCTCAACAGGCCACGCAAGTTTATTATCTTCCATGGGCGTGCCAAAAAGATCCCACTCTTGAGGGTTGGTACCTTGCGCAGTTGGTATCACCGCATGGCAAAGTGCCTGTCCCAAATGATGAGGATTACAACTTTGACCCAAACACATATACAGGGGAGTTCTATCAACCCGAGGGGCTAGATGGCATGTTTCACATAGACATGTTTTCGCTGATGGGCATGGAAGTAGACAATGACATTGATGAGGACGATGGAGATGAGGACGATGGAGAAGAGGTGCAAAATGCCAAAGACTTAGCACTGCTTGAGCGATTACGGTTTGGCGTTGCCATTGATGACAACGATGGAGATGAGGCGGAAATGTTAGACAATATTGCTAGTGATGACGACACTTATGATCCGGCCGCTGTCGATCCTGAAGATTATTTCTAATTCATGTAATACTATATTATTATTATTTTCTAGTTATGTTTCGTTCATTTTGCATCTCTATATTTGTCTATATTGTGCTAACTGGTTTACTCTTTGTATTTGCAGGCACTCGACAAAATGTCGGGCGGAAGGCGGACCCGGACCTGCAACTCGCTCTACGCGAGGACGACTCAGGAGGCGGAGGCGGAGGTGGAGGCGGAGGCGTCGGCGAGGAGCTGTCCGGCCCGCCGCCCCCGCGGCCGTCCGAGGAGGGCGGTGCAGTCGTCTGCCGTCCCCCCGCCCGAGGAGGACCGGACGACGACCACTGACGACGAGGACCAGCAGCTGGCCCCCCCCCAGACAGGAGGGGGTGACACTTCCTCTAGGGGGGTGGCGGGGGGTGACACTTCCTCTGGGGGGTGGCGGGGGGTTCCACTTCGAGCACCTCATCGGCACCATACTTGCGCGGGTCCTCGTAGCTCCCGACGCGGCCGATCCCGTTTCAGAGGAGGCCGGTGATTCGTCCCAAGGGCGACAAGTAAGTATCCATTCATTTTGCATCTATTCTTGTTCATATGCTGAAAACCGAACTGCGGACTAATAATTCTTCTTACTGACTCCTGTAGGAACTGGGAACTTGTGTCCGGGGGCGATCATCGGCAGTGCAATGGGATCCTCAGTGGCCTGATCCGCCTGCACTACCCTGGTTTGGTCACCCACGCCCAGGTTGAGTCGCCTCCCTGGACGTGGGACCACTTCAACTCCGCCGTGGACGCCGTGTACGGCACCGTACAGGAGCGGATCAGGCGTGAGTTCTGGGTGAGTCTACATCACACTACATTGCTCAATACTATGGAATCATTAGACGTTCTTGAAATAATGAAAGGACACATGATGTCTGTATGCAGGACTTCTTCACGTTGGAGGAGGGGCATGACCCCGCCTGGGTGACGAAGGTGCAGGACAGGGCATGCAGGGGCCGAGTCACGGACCTATACTACGAGGCGAGGCTGCAGTGCCACATCAACCACTCGTGCGACGTCCTTGGTCGGTACCAGGGGAAGAGCGAGGCCAGGACCATGACACTCACCAGGGAGCAGTACCTCGCAGTAAGTTATAAAACATTGTTACTGACTCATTCCATGAAGAATAGGTAGCCTTCATTTTATATTCTAACATTTCTAATACAATACTTGATGGCATGCAGATGTGTCCTTCTTGGTGTGCCAGGCATAGAGACTGTTGGGCGGCCATCGTGGACAAGTGGATCTCCGATGAGTGGAGGGAGAGGCACGCCCTCCGTCGGGAGTGCCGCCTGCAAATGGGTGGGCCGGCGCACCACCAAGGCAACCGGCCCCTCAGTTCGTACGCCCAGGCCTGGGTACACGCTACGCACTTATTTATTTATTTGTTCTAATGCTCAATTCTCATTACTTCTAATCTTCTGTGTTTTCCTCGCAGTCCCAGTCGCATGATGGCCAGGAATGCAACGAGTTCATGGCGTACGCCATGGCACACAAGGGCAAGGCGACAGCCCCGGACACCGTCTACAACCCGGAGGACGGGCCCGAGGCGTACAGCAACACGAGCGTCCACAGCAAGCTCACTGACTACGCCTCGTCGGCCTGCGAGCGGCATGGGGAGGACTTCGACCCCGCCACCCAGCCCCTTGATACCGACCTCGTGATGAGGCTCGGAGGAGGGAAGCAGCACGGCCGGTACTGGATGGCCTCCAACATGGTCGACTCGACCTCTGTGCCCAACCTCGTCCAGATCCAAGCACAGAGCACGAGCTCCTTTGTCCCCATTCGACCTCGGCAGGCGAGCACACTGCAGCAGATGGCGGCACTCCAGGTTAGTTCTATTTCATTCGCCGTTCATTACTTTTATACATGTACCTTGCATTTGCATTGTTTAAACGTTGGTGATTGAATATTGCAGGCCACTATGGAGAGGATGGAGGCCGAGAGGGTCGAGAGGGAGAGGGAGAGGGCCCAGAGGGAGGCCGAGAGGGCCGAGTGGGAGGTCCTGAGGGCCTAGAGGGCGGCCGAGGCGCAGAGGATGCAGGACATGTTCTCATTCATGTCGAGCCTCGGCACCACTCTCCCGGGTGTGGTGGTGCCCCAGTCGCTGCTCGCTCCAGTTGTGCCTCCTACTCCTCTGGCTCTAGGCACTCCGGTGAGTATATATATATGGTTGATCAAGTCCTTTAGCTTGTGTAGATACTAATGAATTCAATTCTCCTTTGTGCAACAGTCGTCGGGTTCGAACCCGACTCCTTCGCCTCAGCACACACACCCTGGCTGGACAGGTCCACCACCGCACAGAGGTGCCCCTTCAGGCTCCCATTGGGATCAGTGGCAGTAGGTGGTGCCCCTTCATGTTTCATTGACTTTTCTTGATCTAGGACTTGTGTTGGATGAAGACTTCTTAGATGTTGTCATGGATTTGCACATTTGATGTGCGTGTGATGGATTATGCAGGAGGATGTGCTTGTGATGGATGTTGGATGTGCTTGTGATGTATTATGGATTATGTATGCGTTTTGTGTGATGCTAAATGCCTGTGTGCTGTCTCATGTATTATATATGAGTTTTGCGTGTTTGCTTTCGAAGGAAAGCAACAAACAAAAAAAAATTGCAAATTTCCCAGCTTTGCTGAGTGCCAACACTCGGCAAAGAAGTCTTTGCCGAGTGCCAGGGGTGTGGCACTCGGCAAAGCTGAAAAAAATGCTGCCACTTCCCCAGTTTTGCCGAGTGCCACAGCCTGGCACTCGGCAAAGAGGTCAATTTTGCCGAGTGCCAGATGGGACCACTCGGCAAAGACTATTTTTAAAAAGATTTTTTTTAAAAAAAATTGTTTCTTTGCCGAGTGCTCAGCCCTGGCTCTCGGCAAAAATTCAAATTTTGCCGAGTGCCAGTCCCTAGGCACTCGGCAAAGCCGGCGTCAAATGTTGACGGCAGTTATTTTTTTGCCGAGTGCGGGCTTGGCACTCGGCAAAGACTTTGCCGAGTGTCGATTTTTGGCACTCGGCAAAGAAATTTTTGCCGACAAAATCTTTGCCGAGAGACCTTTGCCGAGTGCGGCACTCGGCAAAGCCTTTGCCGAGTGCGGCACTCGGCAAAGCCTTTGCCGAGTGCTTGGCTGGCTTTACCGAGTGCCCCCAGCACTCGGCAAAGAGGGCGTCTGCAGTTGTGCATGAATGGAGTTGATTTTTTTTTGTTTTTTTATGTTGTTAATAGATGAGTTGACAGGTTAAACAATTCGCTTACCAGTGTAGAAAAGGGCCGCTTGCTAGAAACTTAGAACGCCAGTTCAGGATGACTACATTTGGTAATTGGAATTTGAGATGAACAATGCTCCATCCATACTGTAGCTTTACATTGTTGGATCTTTCAGGCATAGAGATGTATTCTTGAGTTTTAATTTCTGCGAAGAGGGATTGGAGGAGTGTTTTGCTTTACCATCAAATAATTATGGTCTGTTTAGATCACAAGATCACATCATTCATGAACTAGCAATTAGTATGTAGCTAAAGCATATCCAAGTCGATCTAAACATCCAGACCCCAAACTAACAACTAGTAGCTAAAAGAAACACAATCCTTTTTCTTGGAAAACGGGAGGAGCACTCCCCACCTTCGATTGAATAGGAGCAGCAAAAAAGCTTTGCGCAGCTCAATTACATAAGTAGCATTGTTACTTTTTTTTTTTTGGGGGGGGGGGGGGGGTGGGGGGGGGGGGGGGGGGTTTAAACATTGATCAACCACATAGCGTTCACCCAGGGGAGGCGATGTTTCCAAAGGTGGGCGCTGTCTCTGAAACTTGCCACAACCCGGCCGGTTGGAAGAAGGCAGCATGTTACTGAACACAACATCATTTCGGAGCTTCCACAACATCCAGTGGACAAGGTGCACGAGGGTGTTTGAATGTAGGTGGTCGACATAGGGGGCTGCGTATGGCCCAGTTCATTTTTTCCTACAAGTGATCCACGTCCACACCAATACGGTTCCAGAACTGGTTTGCAAATGGGCATGCGGCAGGCATCAGGTGAGTCGTCGTTTCCAACTCCGCAGTACAGATCGGGCATGCGTCATCGTCCAGGATGTTCTTCTTCAGGTTGGCCCTGCATTTGATGCGTTCTTGTAGACTTGTACTTGCAGCCAGCAGAAATGTTGCACTTTTGGTGGTGTCCGGTTACAACCAGATGAACTCAGAGAAAACCGCAGTAGCGCTATTGTTCCGGATCGCCTTGTATACATCTGAGGTGCGCAGTTTGTTGTCCGGTGAATCCACAAGCACGACATTGCTTAAGATTTCTTCTACCTGCACCAGCTCGGCTGTTGCCCGTTGCCACAACCATGGTGCCAGTCCCCACCTTTGACTGAGGCTCTGGCTGCTGTCACATGGCTAGCAAGGCAAGGCAAGGGAATGCTACTGCCATGGTCTCTGAGCCTTGACAACGGTCGTCCCAGAAACTTGTGGCTTCCCATCACCCAAGGTCACCGAGGTGATGCACTGGTAGAAGGGGAGCAAGGCCCTCAGCGCATCCCAGTGTGCTCCAACTGCATCATGCCCTGTAAGGGTTACAAGGTTGAAGATTCAGGCTGGATCTTGCCCATTGCGCCCAAGCTGACTCGCCGGGGGTGGTGCAGCCGGTGGAGAAGCTTTAACATAAAGCATTGGTTCTATACTAGTGCAGGTCGCGGATGCCAAGCCCTCCTTTCTCCTTTGTCTGGCAAACATCGGCCCAAGCGACAAGGCTCTTCTTAGGGATGAAAACGGTCGGAAACGGTCGGAAAACCTCTCAACCATTTTCTACTTCTACATTTGAATATGAAAACGAAAACGAAAACGGTAAAGCCGGACACGAAAATGAACACGAACTTATGGAATATCAAAAATTTCGAAAATGAACTAATTCGAGCAGAATTATGTCGAACACGGTCGATATACGAAAAATCAATACGAAATATTGACCCGTAGGACCAAGTGCATAACAATTAACCAGTACATAATAATTAACAAGTCCTACAACTTTTTTAAAAAGTATCTCCATTCGACACGATATAAGGAAGATATGATTTTTTAAGGCAACAAGCGCTTGTACGCGATTAATATATCGCTGACTTTGTTTAATTTTTTTGAACATCTTCAAGACATCAAATGAAAAAACTAACTAAAAAGTTGTAGATCTCGTCGAGAGCTACAATTTTCATATAAAAATCATCTTCATCCGAGATTGTATGAAAAAGATATACTTTTTTTAAGGTTGGACTTGTAGTGGGCCAAATTTGGTTCAAACTGAATTTCGAAACCGAATTTCGAATTCGGGATATTCCGAATTAAAAGTAGAAAAGTAGAAAACGGTCGAAAAAATGTCTAAACCGTTTTCGTTCCGATTTCAAATTTGGTGTTCCGAATTTCGAACCGAATTCAAATTTGTCCGAAAATACGAATTCGATCGGATTAAATGTAGAAAACGATGCGGTTCGGTACGGGATATTTCCGTACCGTTTTCATCCTTAGCTCTTCTGCAGGCGTCCAGGATATTAAGCACTCCCTGCGGCATTTGGTTGGCGGCCATCAGGTATGCAGCAGCACCATCAAGGACCGTGTTTACCAGTACAGAACCTTCTCTTGCGTTCAGGAATTGATTTTGCCAACCTGCTAAGTATTTGTCGGTTCGGGCAATCAGCGGGCTGAATGCACCCGACTTGGCCGATTATAGCGTACTCACCCGCACACCTGTCGTACCTCGCCGCCCACTGGCCATGCATGCCCAGTCGCGCCTAGTAGTACGTGCTCTCTCTCTAATTGCTCGCCTATCCAAAAAAGAGCAATGAAAAGTTGTGTCGAGTGCTCTCTAAAACCTCATCGCCTGCTTACCCATGTACTAGGTGTCACAAGGTAGTTCCTCATGTCTATGCGTGTGTTTCTTAAGGAGAGCTACTCTTATTATAGGCACAAAGAGGGAGCCATGGTATTTCTAAGGTCTTACCATTGTATTATGTAAAGAGGGGAGGCATGGTATTTCCTAAGGAGATGCATCAAGAATGGACGGGGAGGCATGGTATTTCCTAAGGAGATGCATCAAGAATGGACTTGCTAGCGCCTGGACGTCCGACCCGGAGTGCTAGGGTCAGACGGTGCCTCGCGCGCAAGAGAAATGGAGCCCGCGCCGCCTATTTTTGCGTGCCCCACTGCGTGGGCCCTCATGCATGTGCTCGGTTTCTCACACGCCTGTCTGCACACGCTCAACGGGGCCCCAGCAGCGTGCCCGCACCACCCGGACGTCATCCAGCAGCTGCAGCAGGTGGCTATGGTAGGTGGGTCCCATTGAAACATGTGCAACACCAGATCTACTTTTGCAACACCTAGATGGAACACTTGCAACATAGATATGTCCAAAACAGCTAAAACACTTGCAACATACGACTGAAACACTTGCAAAACACCTAGAAAATACTTGAAAGCCATTGCAAACATATGCAACATCTAGATAAAACACTTGCAACATATGTATGAAACACTTGAAACATACTTTTACAACATGCATGTATATGTAACATCCAGATCTATTTCTGCAACATCCATATGAAACACTTGCAACATACGTCTGATAAAGATGAAACATTTGGAACATACACTTGAAACATATGTGTATAGCCATTGCAACATCTGCAACATCCTGATCTACTTTTGCAACATCCCAATCCACTTTTGCAATATCAATATAAAACACTTGCAACATACATTTGAAATACCCGAAACACTTGAAACATGCGTTTGCAACATGCTCTTTCAACGCAAACATCTCCTTGCTGCTTCGGCGAATGGAGGCTCGTAGGTGCGTGGAGGTCACCGGTGTGCTCGCCGGTGGCGAGGAGCTAGGCGGTGGCGCACATAGGGCAGGTGGGGGCAGCACGGGCAACGGTGGCGCAAAGGGCGGGTGGGTGGCGCTTGGAGGTCACCGATGTGCTCATTGGCAACGCAGAGCTAGGCGCCGGCACACATAGGGTGGGGTGGGGGTGGCACGGGTGGTAGTGGCGCAGAGGGCGGGTGGGCGTGACAGTAGTGGCTCAGAGGGTGGGTGGAGCGTTCAGACGATCGGACGTCCTGACCTCAGCAATTCCGCATCAAGAAAGAGAGGGCCACGAAAAAGGTAATGAAACAGAACAAATTGGTACGTAGCATTGCAATCAATGGTAGTGGTTGATAACTTTTTTAAACTTTACAAGTAGATATAAGACTAGCATTTTCAGAGTGCTTCTCTTGTGGCTTCATAAAATCTATGGATCTTGCCTCTAGATCTATGTTTTCTTTTATATCTGAATTTTATGAAACTGAGATTTTTCATTAGCAATAGGGTCATGCTCGTGCGTTGTTACCGGAAAACATTAATGTCACAATGATTCAAATTTAAATGTGTTAAAAAAATCGATACTTCAAGCGTGATGTTTTCAGTTTTTTTTTGTATAGGCAATCATCAATTCCCGTGTGATTATCACGAAACGAACCATGTGATCTCTGACCTTGCGACCTAGTAGACACCGCCAACGAAGAAGTCCATAAAATACTCATCCTGGCCCTGAGTCCAATGCCCATTTGATTGCTCAAATTCTGGAAATAGTAAATTGCAAATCAAGAATGCATTGTGCACACAGACTTTTTTCCAAGTGATTGCTCACGAAGATGTGATGTACGACAATATCAACAACTACAACATAAAAAGTTTATTCAATGCACGGAGACGTCTTTACACTATGTGCGGTATGAATTTGATCCATGAAGCATTCTTCACTTATGAGGACATCGCCGAGCCTTGATTCCTGAATAAATTGACAAAAAAATCTACGGCAATGCATGACTACAAATTGACAAAAAATTCTTTGTATAGAGTAGATACACAACGCGTAGGTCTGACCCCCATGAAGCGACCAGCTTGGACGCAAAGGGATAGCCCTACTGTTGTTGATAGCATGTTCATGGAGCCATTCACTCTCTTTACCAACAATTATAAATTCTTCCAGGAACATAGTTCTCAGAGACCTGTTGAGAGTCAAGACAATCTAAAATAACATGTTACTATTGTGATATCATCCATTATTGGACCTAGAATGATAAATTTACTATGCACCAATAAATAATACAGTGAAAAGGACATGTAAAGAACCCTAGACAAATTTCCTGAGGAAAAATGATTTGCAGCAACCATGGTATCTTGGCTCTAGTATCAACACGGAGTTATGACAACGTAAGTTGTGACTTGTAAAGAAGCTGATACATAAAAGTTATGACGACACAAGTTTTCGCCAAAACACACAAGACCAGGGGCCAGCACTGCATACTGAACCATCGAAGACCAATGTTGCCTTGGAAACAAAAAGGACATCAGTTTATCCAGGCGACAAAGCTTCCTTTTCTACTGTTACAACTAACGGCTTCAAAATTAGTTTTGACCCGAGGTCGCCTTCCTCGCAAAACAATCTACCAGTTACAAGCACACATAATTGATTGGTTCATATAAGCATTCACTACTGGAAACGAGATCTTTGCCGAGTGCAAACTGTTTTGCCGAGTGTTAAAAATCGGACACTCGGCAAAGACTTTCTTTGCCGAGTGCTGCACTCGACAAAAAAAAAAAACTCTCGGCAAAGGCCTTCTTTGCCGAGTGCCAGGCTCTCGGCAAAAGCACGGCACTCGGCACAGGCTGCCCCGCGTAACGGTGTTCGGCCACATCCTTCTTTGCCGAGTGTCTGCTGTTAGGCACTCGGCAAAGAAGGTTTTTTTTTAAAAAAAAATTCTTTGCCGAGTGTCCCAGATCTGGCACTCGGCAAAGATTTTTTTTTTGGAAAATACTTTGCCGAGTGCCCCCGATCTGGCACTCGGCAAAGGTTTTTTTTAAAAAAAAAATTCTTTGCCGAGTGTCCCAGATCTGGCACTCGGCAAAGATGTTTTTTTAAAATACTTTGCCGAGTGCCCCTGACACGGCGCTCGGCAAAGATTTTTTTTTTTTCGAAATGTCTTTGCCGAGTGCCCCTGTGAAGGCACTCGGCAAAGAGGAACTTTTAAAAAAAAAATTCAAACCCTCTTTGCCGAGTGCCTTATTCTTGGCACTCGGCAAAGACCCCTTTGCCGAGTGCCATACCCCGTCACTCGGCAAAGTTTTTTTTTGGCCTCCAAATTTTTTATGCAGCCCTTTTAAGGTACCAGGAACTCCTAGAATTTGAAGATTTTTTGTGACTTTTTGATATATTTAGTTATTTATTTCGTTTACTTGAATTCTTTCCAAAAATATAAATTTGAACTGCACGTGGTACGAATAATGGAATTTAATGATTCAAAAAATGATAGTCATGTTACTTAGTGTAGTGTGAGGCCGTATCCAGGAACAGACCCAAAATTTTGGACATCTTGTTCACGAAACATGATCGTGAACTTGCGTGCGAAGTGTTTTTAAATTCTATAAAAAGCAAATGAAATCCGAAAATCATGAAACTTGTTGAGATGTCGTGATATCGTATGTGGAGGCTATGATAAAAATTTGAGAAGGTTTGGTGTACGTTGTCACGTACGATGCTTACAAACCAGGACATCTCCACATGTGATATCTGATATCACATGTGGAGATGTCCTGGTTTATAAGCATCGTACGTGATAATGTGCACCAAACTTTCTCAAAATTTTATCACATCCTCCACATACGATATCATGACATCTCGACAAGTTTCATGATTTTCGGACTTCGTTTGCATTTTATAGAATTTAAAAACAATTCGTCCGCAAGTTCGTGGTCATGTTTCGTGAACAAGATGTTCGAAATTTCGGGTCCGTTCCTGGATACGGCCTCACACTACACTCAATACCATGAATATCATTTTTTGAATCATTAAATTCCATTATTCGATGCAAGTGCAGTTCAAATTTGCATTTTTCGAAAAAATTCAATTAAATGAAATAAATTAACTAAATATATCAAACAATTCGGGAAATGTACCAAATTTCGACATGGAGTACCGACAGAAAAAGTTTGGGGGTAGAAAGAAAAATAAATAAAAACAGTTTACCGAGTGTCCGCGTTTGGCGCTCGGCAAAGGAGCCTATTTGCCGAGTGCCAGGATGGCTAGCACTTGGCAAAGACTTTTAATTTTTTTAAAAAACCTCTCTTTGCCGAGTGTCAGCTGTCCTGGCACTCGACAAAGAATTTAAAAAAATAAAAAAAAATACTTTGCGGAGTGTCAGATCGGGGGCACTCGGCAAGCTGTCTTGTCGGGAAACAGCCCTTTGGGCCATTTCTCCCCCGCCACTAATGTCCTGCACACGCACACAGCTCCAGCTCGGGCACGACGCCGCCGTGCCGCCGCCGCCACAGCAGCAGCAGCCGCGGCTTCCCCCGCGGTGGCGTCGGGCATTGCCACCACAGCTGCCGCGCCTTCCCCCGCGGTGGCCCCGCGCGGGGCGCCGAGCCGGGCGGAGTGCTCCGTCGACCTCAAGCTCGGCGGGCTCGGCGAGTTCGGGGCGGCGGACGGGACGAAGGAGCCTGCGGCGGCGGCGGCGCCGTCCGCGAGCCCGATGAAGCGCCCGCGCTTGGGTCCCAGTGGCGCCGCCGGGGCGCAGTGCCTGTCGTGCGCGGTGGACGGCTACAAGGCCGACCTCAGCAAGTGCCGCGACTACCACCGCCGCCACAAGGTCTGCGAGGCGCACTCCAAGACGCCCGTCGTCGTCGTCGCCGGCCGCGAGATGCGCTTCTGCCAGCAGTGCAGCAGGTATATACGTACAACAATTCCTCAGCCCAAAGCAATCCCATCCCTTCTCTCAATTCACTTCATTTCAGTTGGGTAAACGTCGCTGTAATTGCATGAGCCTGGTTGCGTCGACAAAGGGTCGTTTGCTTGAATTGTTGCCATGGAAATTGCTACTACCAATCAACGAACCGACTGATTGACGTCAGTCATTTTTTTTCCCACAGCTTTTTCTTTTTACTGCTGATTGTTCCTTGCCTTTCCCTTTGTTCAAAGTGAAAATGCCAAATCAGTTCTTTCTTTGGCCCTGCCTCTCTTTCTTTGCTTCAGATTCTCGCCAATTTGTCACCAACAGTCACAGATATGATGAACTTTAGCTTAGCAATTACTAGCATACACCTGCCTGAGTGGGCTGTCTTGCTTCAAGGATGCACAGCTTTACCTTTCCCGGCTCCACTTTTTCAGCCTTTTCATATGAACGTACACTGATCTTTTCCCTATTTCCCTTTAGCATGTCAACAAGTATTACCAGAATTAACACCGCCTCTTTTTCTACCTGTGCATACCAACTTTCTAACCCATCAGTGAGAATCATTATCCGGCAAAAGCCAGGACGCACTTCATCTTCATGTGCTAGAGGATCATCTTTTCTTGTCGCGCTTCTTCACCTGACCCCTGTATAGCTTTCGTCGTCTTGGGTTACGTTTAAAAGTGAACAATGAATTGGAATTCGAATCCATCATCAAATTGATGCTTCTCTGCTTTAGTACAAAACAGAGAGGACACATTTTGAATCAAGCACAGAGACCAGAAGCTGGTCTTTCCGATAGAATTCTTTAAGGAGTATAGTCACTTTAATCAGGATCTGTGCATTTTTTGCTTTGAGAAGAACTCCTCTCAAATCATTAAGCCCCATCTTTGATGTTTTTGCATATGTACTTTTGAAAACCTTTCCTTGCTGAACAAATAATGAGATCCGTATGATTCTTGCATTTTTGTCATGTATTCTTTCGCGGAACAGTATTTATGTAACCAGTCAGTGTGTCTAGCTAGCATTATCCCTAGATTGATCACTGCCGCTACTATTTGCTTGTGCAAAGTTATTTGGGAAGGCAACCCCATTTTTTTCTACTTTGTTGCAGTTTGACGCCTGAATTCTCTTCGGTATAAACTGTTTGAACAGAGCAGTGCCAACCAAAGCATGGTGAAGTAGATGTATCTTTGTCGTTTTCATCAGTTCATCGTTAAAGTAAGTGTCATGTTTTTTCGCTCATCTTTTTATTATATTGCAAGCAGTTAGGCTGTCAAGGGAACTGTGTTGGGACTGGCTTATAACAAACAATAATCTGGCCAAGGGTACAAAGAACAACAGACACTATGTTTCAGAAATATTCCTTTTAGTTAGCTAAGAATTTTACCATGTCTGTTGCTGCCATGAAGTGTTACTTGCTGTTTTACCTTTCCAAACAATTAAATTATGTTACTTTGGATGGTGAATTTCACATGGTCCTATTTCTTGCAGTTATGGCTACCTAGATAGAATGTGAACTATTTTCTCTCAAGTGTGAACTTGATTTCAGACCTGTAGCTGTTCTCTGAACCTGATTTTAGACCTATTGGTGTTGTTCTGTGAACTTGATTTCAGAGAAAATGTGAACTCTTTTCTCTCAAGTGTGAGCTCTGTACATTTTTATCTCAAGTATGGCACAAAGAAAGCATAGGAGTTAATCCACCTCATGCACCTCGGAATGATGGAGCTGGGCCTTCACCACAGTCGCAGTGGCCGAGATGAGTGCACGTTGTATTTTTTTCATTTGTTGTTCACTTGGTGATGAACTTGTGATATACTTGTGATGCACTTGTAGACTTTGATGGACTTGTGGATTTATTTGGATGGACTTGAGCACTTATTATTATATATGTGATATATATTGTGATGGATGTGATATGTGCGGATGGATGTGTGGATGGATGAGATATATATGTGATGGATGAGATATATATGTGATATATGTTTGTATGAATTTATTTGTCGAATGTAAAAAAAAATCAAAAATTGCCGTTTTGGGTCACTTTGCCGAGTGTTGCACTCGGCAAAGGACCCCGTTGCCGAGTGCCATGGTCACAACACTCGACAAAGCTGGAAAAATGGGCGCTCGGAAAACCGTTTTTCCAGCTTTGCTGAGTGCCATGACCATGACACTCGGCAAAATTTTTTTTTTTAAATCAAACTTTGCCGAGTGCCAGACAAAGGGCACTCGGCAAATAAATTTTTAAAAGAAAAAAATCAAACTTTGCCGAGTGCTATACAGAGGGCACTCGGCAAAGAATTTTTTTTAAAAAAAATTCAACCTTTGTCGAATGCTAGACAGAGGACACTCGGCAAAGAATTTTTTTAAAAAAAAAATTCAAACTTTGCCGAGTGCCGGCCAGAGGGCACTTGGCAAAGAATTTTTTTAAAAAAAAATAAAAAAAATATTACTTGCCTGCAGGTATCTTCACAGCCAACAGCCCAGAATTTTGCATTGAATACCAAGCTAGACACCTTTGCAGATATATGATCCAACCAAAGAGTTTATGTTCCTCTTGTACACCTTATGTCAGTTTGTTTCGTTGAAAAGGCACCACCTTGTTCCGAGGCGGCGTCGAACTACTCGCTCGCAGAGTGCCATCTTGTTCCTAGGCGGCGCACAGGGTCCTTCGTGCACTCGCCTGCGGCGGGGATCGAGGAGGCGGCGGGGATCGTGGCCGCCGTCGTTGGAGGCGTCACTAGGGCCGGGGCGGCGGCGACGGGGGCGGACGGAGGGGAGCGCGGATGGTGGCGGTGGAGACGCTCGGGGATGAGGCGGAGTCGGGAGTTTTGTTTAAGGGTTAACTGCATTCGTGCTATTAAAAAAACGACGTTTCTAATATTTACCATTACAATTTGACTATTTTAAAATTTGCCATTGTAATTCTACCTCTTGCCAATTCTTACCGGTTTCTACGTATGGCCTCAGCCTGGGCCCATCTGCAGGCTGTACTCGCGTACAGGAGCGCCGTATCGACGGGCACTTGACCTGGCCGCGATCCAGTGCGTGGAGGGCGTCTCCATTCCGTCTCCTTCCCCGTCCCCTTCTCCACGAACCCTAGACCGGCGATTTCGGCGGCGGCGGTGTTGGGTGAGAGCTGCTGCTGGTGGAACAAAGCATATGTATGCTTTACTGTTAGTCCTCTTTGTGTGTGCACGTCAAAGATTGATCTCAAGCATGCTGTAACGTGGACAAAGCATATGTATGCTTTACTGTTAGTCCTCTAAAAATGGCCTGCATTGGTTCCGTCCTGCTTGGAGGAGGGCGACCAAATTAACATTAGGCCATCCTCACCATGCACGTCAGATACTAGCAACTTCTGTACCTTGATTTTATTCATGTACTTTACTACTACTGCAATTTAATATTTCTATTTCCTGAGTTATAAGTGTGTGTTTTGTTCTCTATTTCCTGAGTTATATGTGTGTTTCATGTTCATCTATGCCTAGAGTCTAATGATGATCCTAATTCTGTATCTCTTCTGCCTATATGTAGTCCTTTTTATCTTATTGCATACAAAAAACCATGATGACAAAAAGGGGCACCAAAGAGGATAGAAATTTAACTTCTCCTATGTTTTCTCTTGGATTAAGTGCAATTTGGACCACTCAGTTCTTATGTTTGACTAATTTTATGTTTTAACCCCCAGCTACGAAACAAGATAAGTTTGGCACTGCAACAATATAATCAATGTTGTTTAATTGCACAAACATATAAGAATTATTAAGAAATTCAAACCTTGCATTTAGGTGCCAACAGACAGGGAACGTCTATTGCAAGCGAAAAGGATGAGATCATGAGTTGGATTAAGAGATTCAAACCAAGCATTTAGGTGCCAACGGACATTTATGAAATCTAAAGTTGTAATAGGTCTAATGCTTTGTTGGCTTTATGTGACATTGCTTTCATAAAAACAGAGGTAAAACTCTTTAGAAAAGAAGTCGAATTGAAGAGGCTCACAAGGCTTTGTTGGAGAACAACCTTGGGGGAAGAGGACATGTATATGGAGAGTGGAGAGATCTCACAGTGGCACAGGGTGAGGATGCCTAGTAGGCTAGCTGGAAAAAGATTACTTTCACTAAACCACCATTAGCTCAATCGGCATTAGCGCCACAATCCCGTTAGTTTTATCATCCGATTTAGAGACGATACTAAAGAGAGCTGCAGGCCTGCAGCCATGTGGGGACAAAAAGCCTCTCCGGTGATGGTGCCAAACGTGCATGTTAGGGGCGCAGTGGCGAACGTGACGGTGGGCAATGACGACGCCCTGGAGTGCAGTGTGTCCTTCCTCGCGTTCAAGCCTCCCATCTTCGAGGTTATTACATATATTGCACTCTGCCAATCTCCCATCTTACATGTTATGGATTTTATTGAGAACTACAACTTATATGTCATGTTAACATTAAGGTTGTTTGAAAATTTGAAATTTCAAGACCTATGAAATTAAAACAACATTTTGGTACCCTAAAATAATTCAAATAAAAAACTTCTCAACTACAAAGTTGTAGACCGCATTGAGAGCTACTATTTTGATATAAAGTTCGTCTTCATCCGTACTCATATGAAAAAGTTATGAATTATTTTTTGATGCAACAATTTATGGAGACAGGGATCTTAAGATGCGAGCCTATGCTAATTGTTTTATAGAGATGATGCTTATAATGACCGTCTTTATTAATAGGATTTTCACATACAAGCATTTTGCCTCTAAAAATTGATTTAAAGAGGTCGGCATTTACTGGAGGCCCCGTGATCATTTCCGGATATCCACCTCTGTTAATCAGAGAAATTGTCTCCTAAAATCGTTTTTTGGCAGTGAGCGGTGGTCAGAGGCTAAGTTTTACTTCACTTTCTCTCATTTGAAATTACATTGAAAGCCATATATTCTTTTAAATTTTCATATAATAAAAGATAAAGTAAAGTTATCGAATTGCAACATCATATACATGCGAGATGGGTAGTGGAGATTTGTGTATTTCGTGCTAAAATTGTGATGTTGTGAGTCACATTTTTTTTTCTCGACCACGCAAAAGGTTTGCGCGTTTTTGTATTAAGTTAGAGGAAATATTGGTTACAACACGCCTTAGCGGTACCTTAGGGGGTCAATAAATTTTACATTAATTATCAAAAAAAGAGTTTTACATGGACGCTCTCAGACTCTCTCTAGTGTACTGAAAGCCAGGTTATTACATTAGAATTGAACAACACAAACTTGCAGCACTGGCAAGGAGGCTTATGCCCAGGCTGTCGAGGGGTCACCGTTGGGAACAACTCATGTAGCGCTTGCATATGAGAGGGATCACCACTGAAGATTTCATCATACGCCTTCTTGGCCGACGTCGACGGAGATGGCCTCCAGCCGGATAATCTTAGGCACTTCATGACAAGGTACTCACCTCGCTTGGTTGCCGGCATATGAGCTATGCTCTGCGCCGCTATCCGCCTGCTTCACTTGGGTAGCGACGGCGGTGCTCGTCCGCCGATAGTCGTATCGTCTCTAGGTAGCCTAGGAGTGCCGACTGCCTCCTCTTTGTGATTCGCTCGGTGAAGCGCTTGTTGGGTTATGAGGATGCTACGCTAGCCGGAAAATAAAAATTCGATATCATAAACCAGGATCTACTACTAGTTATAGATCACGAGATTACCACTAGACGTGCAGGTGCAGCGGAAGCGACTCGATGTAGTCGTACGCGTCGTAGCAGTGCCGTGCAGTTGCAAGGTTGTCCGTACGTCCGTCCCCTTGGTGCGGTTCGTCCTTGTGCTCCAGATACAGCACCTCCGAGGTATCCACACGTACAGGGAGGAAGCGTCGCGCCTCCGGACTGCTAGGTCCACGAGGAGCAGCAGGCACGGGCGTAGGATGGGCGGCGGCGGCTGCCAAAAGGCGTGCCCTGCTTAGCCCCGTTGCCCACCCCACTTATTTATAGGCGTCCCTAATGAGCTCCCGAGTTGGAGGCCCATTAGTAACCCTAAGCCTTGTCTAACTCGGATCCAATTCGAATTAGGCTTCCAGCCCCTTAAGCATGCGACCCGATGGGTTCACGCACACATAGACATGGCCCGAGTACTCCTACTCGGCCATTAGTTGATAGCGGCCTCTAGCAAGGCATGTCAACTCATATGCATATGCAAAGATATTATCAGACGAACCACCACAAAACCACATACTTGTTATTCCCTTGCCTCACGATATTTGGTCCAACTCAATGGTTAACACTTAACCCTAGCACGGCCATGCATTTCTTGATCTAATCATTAGAGTGATCCAGTGATATCTCTCTCATATAGAGAGGGGCAAATTCCATCTTGATTGTCTATGTCTCATAGCATGTTTCCTGACAAACCCGAAAACCACCTTTATAACTACCCTGTTACGGAGTAGCGTTTGATAGTCCCTGAGTCGGTCGTTTCACATCTTGAATACATACAACAATCTCAGGTCTAAGGACATAGCGTACATGATGTGAATAGAGATAATAACAACATCTCATGTTGGGTCAGTCTAGCCCCATGTCATACATGTGCCCACATTATTAGTTTGACATCTCCATGTCTATGACTTGTGAAACATAGTCATCAACTAATAATGTGCTGATCCATTATTCATGTGTGTCCTCACACGAACTCTGACCAGGGACAACATTAGAATAACCATACAAGTAAAAGAGTTTCACAAACAATTCACATAATTGCTAATCGATACAGGTTGTCTTTAATGGAAATTCAATGAACTCATAATATATCATGGATACAAGGCAATATAATCATCTCTATGATTATCTCTAGGGTATACTCCCAACAATCTCCCACTTGCACTAGAGTTAATCTCGAAGATATCTAATACCCATAGCTCTCATGTGCGCCTCATGCTTAGGCTGTGGAAGAGCCTTTGTCAAAGGATCTGCAACATTCAAATCTGTGTGTATCTTGCACATCTTGATCTCATCTCATCTAACAAACTCTCGAATGAGGTGAAATTTCTGCAGTACATGTTTGTTCTTTTGGTGATTCCTTGGCTCATTAGCCTGCGCAATTGCCCCATTGTTGTCATAATGTAGATTCAATGGGCTGGACGCATTAGGAAACACACCAAGTTCAATGAGGAACCTCCTCATCCAAACACCTTCCTTCGCAGCTCCAGAAGCTGCAATGTACTTGGCCTCTGCTGTAGAATCGGTCACCGTCTCCTGCTTGGAACTTTTCCAACTTACGGCAAAACCATTTATTGTGAACACAAAACCTGATTGAGACTGTGAATCATCCGTGTCAGTTTGGAAGCTAGCATCGGTGTAACCATTTACAACGAGCTCCTCCTCACCTCCATTGATTAGGAACACATCTTTAGTCCTTCTCAAGTACTTAAGAATGTTTTTAACAAGTGTCCAGTGACTCTCTCCTGGATCAGCTTGGTACCTGCTCGCAACACTTAGAGCATATGAGATATCTGGGTGAGTACATATCATGGCGTACATGATGGAACCAACTGCCGAGGAGTATGGAACCTTACTCATGTGCTTCCACTCATGAGCTATCGAAGGACACTGTTTATTGCTAAAGCGCATACCATGTGACATAGGCAAGAACCCTTTCTTGGACTGTTCCATGTTGAACCGTTTCAACACCTTGTCAATGTACGTATCTTGGCTTAATCCTATAAGCCTCTTCGATCTATCTCTATAGATCTTGATGCCCAAAATGTATGCTGCTTCTCCTAAATCCTTCATAGAAAAAATATTATTCAGTGAAGTCTTTACGGATTGCAACATAGGAATGTCATTCCCAATCAATAATATGTCATCCACATACAAGATCAGAAATACAACAACGCTCCCACTTTCCTTCTTGTAAACACAAGGTTCTTCTTCATTCTGACGGAAGCCAAACCCTTTGACCACTTCATCAAAACGAATGTTCCAACTCTGAGATGCTTGCTTTAACCCATAAATGGATTTCTGAAGCTTGCAAATTTTTCCAGCATTGTTTGGATCAACAAAACCTTTGGGCTATATCATATACACGTCCTCATCCAAATTTCCATTTAGAAAGGTTGTTTTAACATCCATCTGCCATATCTCATAATCGAAATAAGCAGCTATTGCTAGAATGATCCGGATAGATTTAAGCATCGCTACCGGCGAGAAAGTCTCGTCGTAGTCAATTCCTTGAACTTGCCGAAAACCCTTTGCAACAAGTCGAGCTTTATAGACGTGAACATTTCCATCCATATCCTTTTTCTTTTTATAGATCCATTTGCACTCTATGGGTCTAACCCCATCAGGCGGGTCAACCAAGTTCCAAACTTGATTGTTTCCCATGGAATCTATCTCGGATCTCATGGCACTTTGCCATTTCTCGGAATCTGGGTCCATCATTGCTTCCGCATAAGTCGTAGGTTCGTCATCGTCTAATAATTACAAATCCCCACGCAACTCACGGATTCTTGCTAACCTTCGTGGTTGTGGCGGTGTTTCTATTGCCACGGGTATCTCAACTTGTTCTGCAACATTAGCATCACTCGTAGAGTCCTTCCCAACTGGCTCATCTTGAACTTCTTCAAGATACACCTTCTGTCCACTTTTCTCTCTTTTGAGAAACTCTTTCTCTAAGAAAACACTGTTCCGAGCAACAAACACTTTGCCCTCTGATCTGTTGTAGAAGTAATACCCTAAAGTTTCCTTCGGATATCCCACGAAAAAGCATTTGTCTGACTTGGGTGTTAGTTTATCTGTCATAAGTTGTTTGACATAAACTTTACAACCCCAAATTTTTAGAAAAGACAAACTGGGACTCTTACCAGTCCACATCTCATGTGGTGTCTTAACTATGGACTTAGACGGTACCCTATTCAATGTGAAAGCGGCTGTTTCTAGAGGGTATCCCCAAAATGATAACGGTAGGTCTGACTGGCTCATCAAAGACCGAACCATGTCCAACAAAGTCTGATTACTTCGCTCGGACATGCCATTTCTCTGAGGCGTTCCAGGTGGCATAAGCTGTGGAACAATTCCACAACTCTTTAGATGATTGCTAAACTCGTGGCTCAAATATTCGCCTCCACGATCAGATCGCAAAGCCTTAATTTTCTTGCCACGTTGATTCTCTACTTCACTCTAAAACTCCTTGAACTTTTCAAATGTCTCAGACTTATGTCTCATTAAGTAGACATAGCCATATCTACTAAAGTCATCGGTGAAGGTTATGAAGTATTGGAATCCACCTCTTGCTGTCGTACTCATTGGTCCGCACACATCAGTATGTATGAGTTCCAGCAAGTCTGCCGCCCTCTCAGGAAAACCTGTGAAAGGCGTCTTGGTCATCTTGCCCAGCAGGCAAGCCTCACATGTCTCGTATGATTCAAAATCAAATGAAGTTAAAAGCCCATCATAATGGAGCCTCTTCATGCGATTCTTACTTATATGACCTAAACGATAATGCCACATATAGGTAGGACTTAACTCATTAAACTGAGGCTTTTTAGCACTTATATTATAGACAGGAGCATCTTCAAGATTTAAAATAAATAACCCATTCACAATGGATGCAGAAGCCATAAACATGCCATTTTTAGAGATCACACAACCATTGTCTTTACTCGCAAATGAATAACCAACCTTCATCAAACATGAAGGTGACACAATGTTTCGACTTAAACTAGGAACAAAATAACAATTATTCAACTCCATAATAAATCCTGACAGGAGGTGGAGTTGCATTGTCCCGATGTTCAACGCAGCAACTCTTGCATTATTGCCCACGCAGAAATCAACTTCTCCCTTTTCCACGCTTCTACTTCTTATCATTCCCTGCATCGTATTGCAAATATAAGCAACCGATCCGGTATCAAATACCCAAGAATTAATATAAGAATTAGCAAGGAAAATGCCTGTAATATAAACAACAAGTGTACAAGCTACGGGAGTACCTTTACTGCCGCAATCCTTTATGGATTCCAGGTACAGCTTGCAGTTCCTCTTCCAGTGACCTTTCCCATGACAATGAAAGCACTCAGCATCATCAGGTGGTCTAGCCTTAGGCCCAGGTGGGTTTGGCTTAGAGATCTCATCTTTAGCCTTGCCCTTTTTCTTCTTCCAAGAATTGCCCTTCTTCTTAAACTTAGGCTAGTTTTGTACCGCCATCACATGGCTACTGCTAGCACCTTTCTTGATATCAGCCTCTGCTGTTTTAAGCATGCCACATAATTCATTCAAGCCCTTCTCCGCCCCATGCATATGGTAGTTCACGACAAAATTTCCATAGCTGGACGGAAGAGACGCGAGAATAAAATTAGTAGCTAATTCAGGGCCAATTGGGAAGCCCAGCTTCTCCAACCTCTGAGTGTAACCAACCATTTTGATCACATGTGGCCCAACTGCTGCGCCCTCAGCTAGCTTGGTTTCAGCAAAAGCCTTTGAGACATTGAACCTATCGGTCCTAGCTTGAGTCTGGAACATATCATTGAGCGCCACGATCATATCATGCGCTGCATGGTTATTGTCAAACTGCAACTGTAGATCTGGTTCCATACAAGCAAGCATAAGGCAACTCACTTCAAGATTAGCATCACATGCTCTCTTGTAAGTGTTTTTCTCTGCAGCAGGTGCATTATCAGCAGACTCTTCTGGTAATGGGGTGTCTAGAATTTCTTCCTTTTTCTCAGCCCTGAGAACAATTCTCAGGTTGCGGATCCAATCCGCATAGTTTGTTCCATTCAACTTATCTTTCTCAAGAATTGAATGCAAAGTAAATGGTTGATTGCTAGGCGCCATTTATCTACAACAAAAGTAATGCAAAATGCTAAGACAATGTATCCAAGATAGAGTAAACAATATTAAACCTTTAATAGAATCTACTCCCACTAAAATCAATATCCCTCTCTTCAAACTTAGTGATTCAAGACCCACAACTAACAAGTCTACTAGTGAGCTTTAGCATCACCGCTAGAAGACATGGTAGATTGGTAAGCAACTCTTTGCTAATCATATCACATACGACTCTTGTTGTTGGGTAGCATCTCTATGCTTTGGTGCCCAACTACTCATGCTCCAAGGTCCCTAACTGTTAGGATGACCTTGTCCAAGTAACCAACCCTTCTGCTGTAAGTATCCGATACAAACCCGTCTAGTCAAGGAAAACCAGTGACACCCTAATTTCATAGACCCACCACCGATTGTACAAGACACATGATAGTGCAAGGAGGTGAGAATCGGATGTAAAAAAATTTTCTCTATAATTTTCATATAAAGTTCGTCTCAATCTGAGGTCGTATGCAAAAGTTATGGTTGTTTTACCGAACATCACTTTTTCTTGCACCCGGCGCCCGGCAATAGATCCAATCTATCACCACTGCACATCACATGCGCTCGGCACTTGCCTAGGTTTGATTCGATCAATCTGATTGATCTCCATCTTGCCATGACTAGATTTACATGTATCACTTAACTCGGATGGCGGAATTCCGACCGATACGAGTAGATCGTTACAAGTCCACCACGGTAAAATCATGAACCATGATCAGAGACTCATCTACAACCGCGCATATCTCCATATGCACTCATCTGAACCTATAACAATGTAGTAACCCACTCTGATACCACTATTGGGTTATGAGGATGCTACGCTAGCCGGAAAACAAAAATTCGACCTCATAAACCAGGATCTACTGCTAGTTATAGATCACGGAATTACCACTAGACACACAGGTGCAGCAAAAGCGACTTGATGTAGTCGTACGCGTCGTAGCAGTGCCGTGCAGTTGCAAGGTTGTCCGTACGTCTGTCCCCTTCATGCGGTTCGTCCTTGTGCTCCAGATGCAGCACCTCCGAGGTATCCACACGTACAGGGAGGAAGCGTCGTGCCTTCGGACTGCTAGGTCCACGAGGAGCAGCAGGCGCGGGCGTAGGATGGGTGGCGGTGGCTGCCAAAAGGCGTGCCCTGCTTAGCCCCGTTGCCCACCCCACTTATTTATAGGCATCCCTAATGAGCTCCCGAGTTGGAGGCCCATTAGTAACCCTAAGCCTTGTCTAACTCGGATCCAATTCGAATTAGGCTTCCAGCCCCTTAAGCGTGCGGCCCTATGGGTTCACGCACACATAGACATGGCCCGAGTACTCCTACTCGACCATTAGTTGATAGCGGCCTCTAGCAAGGCATGTCAACTCCTATGCGTATGTAAAGATCATATCAGACAAACCACCACAAAACCACATACTTGTTATTCCCTTGCCTCACGATATTTGGTCCAACTCATAGGTTAACACTTAACCCAAGCACGGCCATGCATTTCTTGATCTAATCATTAGAGTGATCTAGTGATATCTCTCTCATATAGAGAGGGGCAAATTCCATCTTGATTGTCTATGTCTCATAGCATGTTTCCCGACAAACCTGAAAACCACCTTTATAACTACCCTGTTACGGAGTAGCGTTTGATAGTCCCTGAGTAGGTCATTTCACATCTTGAATACATACAACAATCTTAGGTCTAAGGACATAACGTACATGATGTGAATAGAGATAATAACAACATCTCACGTTGGGTCAGTCCAGCCCCATGTCATACATGTGCCCACATTATTAGTTTGACATCTCCATGTCTATGACTTGTGAAACATAGTCATCAACTAATAATGTGCTGATCCATTATTCATGTGTGTCCTCACACGAACTCTGACCAGGGACAACATTAGAATAACCATACAAGTAAAAGAGTTTCATAAACAATTCACATAATTGCTAATCGATACAGGTTGTCTTTATTGGAAATTCAATGAACTCATAATATATCATGGATACAAGGCAATATAATCATCTCTATGATTATCTCTAGGGCATACTCCCAATAGCACTTGAGGCGTCTATCAGCTGAGGTCGTCTGAGGTGAAGAAGTGTAATTGACATCGTCCGTTGTAGCCACGATCGTCGCGTCTCCCTGGGTGGTTGGACCGATGTTGGTGATTGCCCGCACTGGGCTCAAGGGCTGAGGAGGAGTGGTCGTGTCCTCGCCTTGGTGGCTTGGGCATGCCTCGGCATCCACGACATCGGGCTTTCTTCCCCTTGGTGGCATGACTTGTGGCTGCCCCCGCACCTATGACAATGGAGGCGAGTCCATTATCTGGTGGGAAGCCACTGTCGATGCTCCAACATCTTGAGAGGCGGCCGCTGGAGTAGGCGGGCTCCCAGGCGCTGGTGCTCCTGCTGGCCGGGTGAAAATGAGCGATGCGTCGAGCTCCTCCAGCATTGGGTCGACCCACATGGGAGGCCCCGCGCTCGCGCATAGCTGTAACACCGGCGGGTCTAGCTTGAGGAAGCTGTGTGCAATAACAGAGGGAGCGGCGTTGTCGGCATTGGCGTCCCTTGTCGGTTTCTTCTGTCGCCGCCAACGTCATCACCGGATTCTGTCGGCGCCCCTGCTGCACCCTGTGTGGCCCCATCTTAACTCGGTGGACCACTGCGGGGCGCATGTAGGGAGGCTGGTGGTTTGTCACCCTGAGCTGAGTGTCATGGCAGGTCGGCACCTTTCGCCACTATCGTCGCAGCAGACCTAGGATGCTTGCATTCCCTGGCGAGGTGGCGAAGGCTGTGGCAGTGCAGGCAACGCCATGGCAACTAGCAAGTCGCTACTCAATGCCAATAGGATAGACAGTTGGAACATCTGGCATGAAGCTCTGTGGGGATCCTTCGGGCCTGCGGGAGCTGTTTTGGATGAGGCTCGACCAAGGCGGCCACAGGTCCCACCGCCTGTCCGGGGAGGATCTCCCGCCACCTATCGGTGTCGAGGGTAGTGTCGGTGCGGGACCCACGGGATACCCCGCAAGGAAGGGAGGAGACCTAGTCTAATTAGGATTCTTCTCCTGTAATCTTAGTAGTAGTATTACTCTATAATACTACTAGGAACTCTCATTGTAAACCGACTAGGACTCTGGCCTCCTGACTATATAAAGGAGGGCAGGGCTCCTAGGATCGGGAGATCAGACAACAATTGTACAACACAACACTTTACAATCAATCCAACGCAAAGGCTAACGCCGACTGGACGTAGGGCTATTACTCGATCTACGATCGAGGGCCCGAACCAGGATAAATCGACTGTCTTTTGCGTTAACCATCGAGTTCTGCATACGCTGAAGTCCGAACATACTGCCCCGGGTATCCCTGTGGCAGGCTATCGGTGGTCAAACATCGATAGCTGGCGCGCCAAGTAGGGGCTTTCGGCGACTTTGCATCCGAGAGCTTTATGGACCTCGACAACATGATCTTTTCGAAAGGATCGACCTTCATCTTCGGTTCATGGATCTACGAGGCAGGTGACGATGGCAAGCTCCAAGGCCATCTCCTCGAAGATTCAGATCATCATCAGGACTTTTCCATTTTGGCGACAACGACAGATCAGCTGACCGGAAGATTCGCACAGCTCGTAATGTCCAACCTGACTCAGATTCCACGACTTCACGCATCCGATTCAAACTCAAGTTCCGCTTCTGAAACGAAGTCTTATTCGAGTTCTTTTAGAAAACCGAGTTCTTTTTTGACAAAGCTCCGGAACATGACATCAACCTATCAAGAATACTACTCGGAGTACACCCAGAGTACTTCAAAGAAGTCAGGTCCTTTTCCGTTCGGACTACACAACGTGGCAACATCTTATCAGACATGGCACGAAGGATCCACTTATCCCATGCTTAGAATGCCACTGAAGGGAGCCCAGGAAGGTCTCGTTTTAACCATAACATCTTAAGACTGCATCATTCACTGGCCATGTACCGTTCCTGAGGATGACGGCACCCAACAAGTCGACGATACGACAACAACAATTCTACCCTACCAAGAAGGAGATTCCATATATGACTTTGAAACCTCTACTGAAGTTATCAACAACTCTGGCAGTATGGAAATCAACGATGATGACAGAACAACTCACGCTATAGAAGTATTCATGATTCGCCGTCCTCGATCACCATTGATCCCCCTAGAAGTACCCGACGTGAGGTCTTCAGATGAGTCCGAATCCAACATATCACCATTTATCCAGGGGCACGATGGTGAGACTGAGAGTCAGAGGCAAGCGAGAGAAAGAAAGAACAAATTGAAACAAGGGCATCAACGCCATGCTAAACAGCGAAAGGACACTTGGATCAAATACAAATCAGACCTAGCCGAGTACAATAGAAGAAAATTAGAACGAGAGGTCGAAGAAGGACGAGCAGCAAATACACCCTACGATAATATCCGAGAAGCACTAGAAGAACTCAGAGCAACCTCATATCCCAATGAAAAACAAGAACAGCTCTGAGACTTTCTCTGATCAACAGCCTTTAGGACAAACGACGGAAGGGCAACATCTCATTAACAGGAAGATCAAAATCAAAGGAAGTCCGCTTTCGAAAGACTTGGACCAAGTGGAAGCCACAACGGAGAGCCGAAGAAATCACAGTCAAAACAACCAAGTCGAACAACCAAGAAAGGCCAGAAGCAAAGCACCTACTCGGACAGCCACACAAAACTACTCTCACCAAGATGACAGTTGGCAAGAAGGGGGCGTAGAATCAGAATATACGGAAGCCAGAACGCACGATAGATTCCCCTGTTTTGCAAACGGACTTGCTTCAATACGACTACCTCACAAGTTCAAGCCGTCCAACCACTCCAAGTATGATGGCAAGACAGAACCGAAACAATGGCTTAGGATTTACTCACAATCAATTGAATTGGCCGGAGGAGACGATGACATCAAAACCTTGTTCTTTCCCATGGCCCTAGAAACCATGCCACTTCAATGGTTCGACAAATTGAATCCAGGATCAATCAGAAATTGGGAGGACTTGCAAAAAGCTTTCTGTGAAAATTTTGCTGGTATTATTACACATCCAATCACCCACGCAGAATTAAAAGGACTCAAGCAGAAAGGAGGTGAAAGTCTTAGAAATTACTATCGACGATTTGGCGAACTACGAGCTCAAGTACATGACATCACACAATGAGAAGTAATCAGAGCTTTCTCTCACGGAATCGTGGCTAGGTGGCAATTTCAAGATTTCTGCAAAGAAAACCCAAGAAACAATGAAGAATTTAGACGGACAGTGGAAAAAATGATTACCGCAGAGGAAAAAACAAGAGAAAGATTCTTGGATAGAAACAACAGAGACAACCCGGATAGGCAAAATCCTCGAAGCAACAGACATCAGGAGAGAAAGCGAGGTCCAGACAACACAGTAGCAATGGCTGACAAATCAAAGAAATTTACCAAGCCTAGAAGATATGACGGCATTGAGAACATACGTTGCCCCTTGCACCCCAACGGAAAGCACACCATCGGAAATTGCTACACATTCAACGAAAGATACACTAGAAAAGATAGCAAGGGAAACAATAAAGAAGACAATCAGAAAAAAGGAGACAACCATGAAGACAAGGGATTCCAAAAATCCAGAGGGACAATGGCAGTAATCTTTGTCGGGGTTCCAGACTCCAGAAGCAAACATCAAGAAAAACTAGCGTTATGAACAATCATGGCAGCAGAACCTGCTACACCAAGAGATCTCAACTGGTCAGAGTACCCAATCCAATTTTCAAGAGAAGACCAATGGACCAGCATAGGAAACGCAGGCCATTACCCCTTGGTTCTAGATCCAACCATTGCCGGTATGACTGTTACGAAAGTACTAATCGACGAAGGAGCCGGACTCAACATCATTTTTTCAGAAACTATAAGGAAGATGGGACTACAACTCACCGGGATGATCACACCAACAAGCACACCTTTTTATGGCATAGTCCCCTGCAAGGCAGCAATGCCACTTGGACAAATCACTCTACCGGTTACTTTTGGGACTCCCTCGAACTACCGCACAGAGTTCATCAAGTTTGAAGTCGTAGATTTCGATTCATCATATCACGCAATCCTCGGGCGCCCAGCACTAGCAAATTTTATGGCAATACCGCATTATCGATACCTGTTGCTTAAGATGCCAGGGCCTAACGGTGTTCTTTCTCTTCGAAGTGATTTAAAGCGCGTATTTGACTGTGATGTACAGGCAATCCAAATCGCAGCAAAGGCACAGGAAAACGATGGAAGAAAAGAAATAGCCACTATCGCCTGCAGAAATAAGCCAAGAAGAACTAGAGATACCGGCTAAAAGGCCAAGCATCCTAGCACCACCAAAAGAAGCCGACGTCAAGCAAATCGACCTAGGCACAGGTGATCCCTCAAAAACAGCAACCATCAGTGCCCACCTATCAGCAAAATAGGAACTCGCGCTCACCAACTTTCTTTGGGACAACAAGGATATCTTCGCTTGGAAGCCGACCGACATGCCAGGGGTCCCAAGAGAGTTGGCTGAGCACGAATTGATGTCAATGAAGGCTCCAAGACTGTGAAGCAACGACTACGACGATTCTCTCCCGACAAGAAGGCAGCAATTAAAAAGGAAATTACAAAACTAATGGCAGCTGGATTCATCAGGGAAATTCTCCATCCAGATTGGCTAGCAAATCCAGTTCTGGTACAGAAAAAGAACATGGACTGAGTGGCGCATGTGTGTTGACTACACAGATCTCAACAAACACTGCCCAAAGGAATCCGTTTGGGCTACCACGCATTGATCAGATAGTTGATTCAACAGCAGGATCTGCCCTATTATCCTTTCTTGATTGCTATTCCGGATATCACCAGATCGCATTAAAAGAACAGGACCAAAGCAAGACATCTTTCATCACTCCGTTCGGCGCCTACTGCTATAGGATCCATGTCATTTGGACTTAAGAATGCTAGAGCCACTTACCAAAGAGCCATCCAAACATGCCTTGGTGATCAGATCGGCAAAAACGTAGAAGCATACGTGGATGACGTGGTTGTAAAAACAAAGAACCCGGATACACTGATTGAAGACTTAAAACAAACCTTTGAGAATCTGAAAAGGTGGAGGTGGAAATTGAACCCAAATAAGTGTGTATTCAGAGTTCCTTCAGGAACAACTAATCGGATTCTTGGTCAGTCATCGCGGAATCGAAGCAAGCGCCAAGCAAATTCGAGCCATAACAGAGATGGGCCCTCCTCGAAATATCAAAGATGTACAAAAACTAATAGGCTACATGGCGGCACTCAACTGTTTCATATCAAGACTCGGCGAAAAAGGGTTGCCTTTCTTTAAACTACTAAAGAAGACAGACAAGTTCGAGTGGACGGAAGAAGCCAATGAAGCTTTCAAGAAACTCAAGGCATACCTCACCTCCTCACTAGTCCTCACACCTCCAAAGAAAGATGAAGACATGATGCTATACATTGCAGCAACTTCTACTGTAGTCAGCACGGCGATAGTAGTGGAACAGAAGAAGAAGGGCGCGTGTATAAAGTACAACGCCCAGTATACTACATCAGCGAAGTACTGTCAGAATTAAAAATCCGGTACCCGTATGTGCAAAAACTACTCTACGCCCTACTGATCACTTCACGCAAGCTTCGTCACTATTTTGAAAGCCACAAGATTACCGTGGTGACAGATTTCCCACTAGGAGACATCTTACACAACAAAGACGTAACAGGACGCATATCCAAGTGGGCGGTTGAACTCGGTGCTCTCAACATCGATTTCACCCCGTGGAAAGCAATTAAATCTCAAGCCCTTGCTGATTTTGTTGCCGAATGGACAGAAATTCAACAACCCGTGTCAAGCACCATCCTTGATCATTGGAAGATGTACTTTGATGGATCACTCAAGCTAGGCGGAGCCGGTGCAGGCGTCCTCCTAATTTCTCCGGACGGAAAACAACTAAAGTATGTCCTTCATATATTATGGCAAGCTACCAACAATGAAGCAGAATATGAAGCTCTCATACACGGGCTAAGAGTGGCTATTACCCTCGGAATCAAGCGACTACTCGTATACGGCAATTCGGCAGTAGTCATCAACCAAGTCAACAAAGATTGGGATTGCACCAAAGAAAACATGGGTGCTTACTGTGCTGAAATCCGAAAACTCGAAAAACAGTTTCCAAGGATTAGAAATTCTACATGTCCTACGGGATTCCAACATTGCAGCAGATGTTCTTGCCAAGCTTGGATCCGACAGGGCAAAGGTCCCACCCGACGTATTCATAGAGGAGTTATTAGCTCCTTCTATCAAACAACCCGGTGAGACAACCACAGAACTCACAACCAAAGGCAATCAGATTCTGGTGATCAACACTTCATGGACACAGGTTTTTATTGATTACATCAAAGAGAATAAGTTGCCAACGGAAAAATAGGAAGCCACATGAGTCGTTCGTAGAAGCAAGAATTACGTCCTAGTAGGAGACAAGCTATACAGAAGAGCCGCATCATCAGGAGTACTCCTAAAATGCGTCTCATTTGAAGAAGGCAAACAAATCCTAGACGAAATACACTCAGGTTGCTGTGGAAATCACGCCGCTTCAAGAACACTAGTCGGCAAAGCATTTCGCACTGGTTTCTACTGGCCAACCGCTTTGAAAGACACAGAAGAACTCGTCAGAAGATGCAAAAATTGTCAGATGTTCGCAAGATAGGCTCATGTGCTAGCCCACAACCTCATCTGCATTCCACCCGCTTGGCCTTTCTCCTGCTGGGGGCTGGATCAAGTAGGACCTCTCAAGAAAGCAAAGGGCGGTTTCGAGTACATCTTTGTAGCAATTGACAAGTTCACCAAGTGGATCGAATACAAACCACTCGCAAAATACAGCGCAGCCAAAGCAGTCAAGTTCATCCAAGACATTATGCACCGCTTCGGCATGCCCAATCGAATCATCACAGACTTGGGTTCTCCCTTCACAGCTATAGAATTCAAAAGTTGGGCACAGGATTGTGGCTTCAGCATTGATTATGCATTAGTCGCACATCCAGAAGCCAACGGATAGGTAGAAAGGGCTAATGGACTCATACTAGCTGGATTGAAACCAAGATTGTATGAAGAACTAGTAGACTATGGATCAAAATGGATTGAAGAATTACCCAAGGTTGTATGGGGGCTATGGACTCAAATAAGCAGAGCCACCGGATACTCACCTTTCTTCCTGGTGTATGGATCAGAAGCCGTACTACCCGCAGACTTGATCTGGACGTCACCAAGGATAGAGCAATACGACGAAGGAGAAGCAGAACACACACGAAGATTAGAACTCGACAGTACAGAAGAAGTCAGAGTAAACGCTACCCTGCAATCAGCAAGATACCTCCAAGGACTAAGGCGCCACTACAACAAGAATACCTAGTCTTGATCATTACAAGTCGGAGACCTAGTACTAAGAAGAGTACAAAAAACTGACGGACGCCACAAACTACTCAGTCCATGGGAAGTTCTTTTTATAGTCACAAAAGTCATCGGACCAGGCACATACAAGCTCATAACTGAAGACGGAAAAGAAGTCAACAATACATGGCACATCAGTCAGCTACGAAGATTCTACGCATAAAAACAAATCAACGAAAAATATGTATACAAGACACAAGAGATCAACGTTCATGATCAACAAAGATAGCGCTATGTATCATTGTAACACATCAATATTCATGATCAATAAAGATGATTATCTCTCGACAAACATATGTCTCATCATGGCTTCCTCCGAGTTGTTTCATAAAATGCAAAATGGCTGAAAATACGCCTGAGCATCCCGGCCGAGAGCAAAATAGCTGAAAAGACGCTTGAGCCCGCCGATGAGGGTAGCTAACAAGCAAACACCCGAAATAAAATGCAAAATGGCTGAAAAGACGCCTGAGCATCCCGGCCGAGAGCAAAATAGCTGAAAAGACGCTTGAGCCCGCCGATGAGGGTAGCTAACAAGCTAACACCCGAAATAAAATGCAAAATGGCTAAAAAGACGCCTGAGCATCCTAGCCGAGAGCAAAATAGCTGAAAAGACGCTTGAGCCCGCCGATGAGGGTAGCTAACAAGCTAAAACCTGAAATAAAATGCAAACTGGCTGAAAAGATGCCTGAGCATCCCGGCCGAGAGCAAAATAGCTGAAAAGACGCTTGAGCCCGCCGATGAGGGTAGCTAACAAGCTAAAACCCGAAATAAAATGCAAAATGGCTGAAAAGACGCCTGAGCATCACGGCCGAGAGCAAAATAGCCGAAAAGACGCTTGAGCCTGCCGATGAGGGTAGCTAACAAGCTAACACCCGAAACAAAAAAGCAAAACAACTGAAACTAAGCCTGAGCATAGACCACAGCAATTCCAAGATAAGACCCTCCAGCTACTTGTTCCAAATAGCAAGAGGCTCAAGGGCTACACTGGAGATACCCAAGAACGCGAAGATCTACATATAACGAGCTGTTTACATGGCACAAAAGAAGGCCAGACAAGCACCCGACAGATCAAGAAAGTTTGTCAACACAAAGATCTATGAGTTGTTTACATGGCACAAAAGAAGACCGGACAAGCACTCGACAGATCAAGAAAGGTTGTCAACACAAAGATCTATATATAATGAGTTGTTTACATGGGCAGAAAAGTACTCGACAAATCAAGAAAGTTTGTCAAAATAGCGCGCAGAGTTGTTTACAAGGCAAAGACGAAAGCAAGACAAAGTACTCGGCAAGTCAAGTAACTCTGACCAATTGGACAAATCATCCAAGGAATAAACAAGGCATCCAGGCAGAGAAGACATCAACAAAAAATCTTCATTCAAAAGAAGCATAATGTCATATTACAAGGCATGGGCATAAAGGCCAAATACATCAAGCCTCATCATCAGGAGGAGAGATAACAATATTAAGATTATCTACAATTCTACTAGCTAAGTCTTCAACCTCAGGCTCTATCCTCTCAACGGCATCAATGTACTCTTGACTATCAGCCTCCTCTACTATCTTGGACAAAGGAGCCGCTGGAGCAAGAACTCAGACCTGGGCTAGGACATTCTTGGTACACAGTTGGACGCGCCTCTTCACGAACTCTTGGAAACGAGTCAGAATTCGAGGAATCAACTGAGCCCAAGATTGCCCATCATCCGCTGGAGTTCGGAGAACGTTGGCTACTGAACGAAAGGATTTCCACAAAGCTTTCTAGTTTTCAGTAGCCGTCGCCAACTTGCCAGACAAGTCTTCAATAGTTTTTTGGGCCTGCACAAGATCTCTATCAGCTCCACACCTAATCAACTTAGCAAGCGCAAGTTCCTCCTCAGCATGAGTAATTATCTCCTCAGCCTTGTTGTGGCTCGTACGAACAAGAGTCTTCATTTCATCAACGCCCTCCGAGAGTTTCTGCTTTTCAACCCGGAGAGCTGGACAAGGCAACAAACAACAAGTCAGTAGAAAGGAGAGTTTGAATGCAGAAGGAAACAAAAACAACCCGCAATACCGTTGCACTCTTTCTTCACGGCCTCCAAGTTCTTCACAGCCTCTGAATTCTTTTGAGCCTCCTGGAAAGCAGCATCCCTCTGCTTCTCGGTCTCAACAACCCGGGCAAGAAGAGATTTTTCCTCCTCCTGATGCGTTTGACGCTCAGCCTCCATCTCGGCCCGGAGGAGGTCAAGATCAGCTTTCAGGGCGCTCACTTCGGAAGACAACTTTTTCTCGTTTTCAGATGAGAAAAAGAAACTGGTATGATCATGAGAGAAGGACTGAGCAAAAAGAGACAAAGAAAAATAAGGAATGAGGACAGAAGAAAAGCGAACATCCAAAGAAGGAACGGCGAAAAAACTTACCTGGAGCTTTTCTCCAAAAGAAGTCGCAAGGGACGATAAGCTTCCCCAGGCAGCAGTTAACTCCGATAGCCGATGAGTGGCATCAAACTGCTGCACCACATCATCAGCAAAAGGTGGACCACCGGAGGCAAGAGAAGGAGAAGGAGAAGCCGGCCGAGGCGAAGAAGGCATGACCAGAGCAATCTCTCGGGAAGCCAAGGCCAATCCCTCAGAAGAACCCGCCGCAACGGCCACGGTCACCTCCGGGGCAACCAAGTCAGCAGCGGCATCATCGCCAGAAAGCCTTGTCGCCCCCACAACCGCTTCACTAATAGTGTGCTGCGAGTCCTGAGGCTCAGTACTCGGTGGCACAACAGAGGGCTAAGAAGAAGTCGATGGGGAGACAAGAGAAGATGAAGGCCTGAAAGTTGATAAAAGAACTCGCCAATGAGAACAAGAGAAAAGGAGAACAGAAGCAAAGAGACAAAACCAGAATCCACTCACCCAGCTATCTTCTTCTTCATAAAACAAAAAGAAGACCTTGCAGGAGGAACCACGGCAGCAAAAACGTCCACGCCACTAGGCGGCAGGAGCAGTATAGCCGGTACCGGAGCCCCGGAAGAACTCGGTACCAGAGCTATGGAAGAACCTGGCTTCGGAGCCATGGAAGAACCCAGAGCAGGTGCCTCAGAAGAACTCACACCCGACGACCATTTACTTCAAAAAGATAAAGACCTCAGAATAAAAAGAAGGCTTCAAGTGTAGGGAAATAAGAAAACAACTCACCGCCGCATAAGGGGCACACCATCGTCCTCTTCTTCCTCAGTCTCAACCAAGGCCACCAAGGCACCAGTGGAAAAAAGAACAAAAGTACTCGGTTCAAGATAAAAACAAGAAGACAAAGGGACAGAGTGTATTAATATGCTCACCTAAGAGCATGCTAGCTACAACTGGAGTACCTGGAAGAGTACTTGGCTGGCGAGACTTCTTCGAAGCAGGTAAACCAGATGAAGAACCATCCGTTCGCCCCTCTTCGAGACACTACGAGGACCTCGAGGGACTAGACGAGGAACATATTCTTCATATACATCAACAAATCTGGAAGAAACTCCAGGAAATACTGTGGAGATTGGGAACTTACTGGTTGCAGAAGCCCCAGCAAGTTTCTCCCCAGTATTCGCCACGGCAGGGAGGACATCAAGAGGGATCGGGTCAACAAAGTTGCGCCCAAATTCCTACGAAAAAGAATAAAACAACAAGACAAGGAAAAGTTAAGCAAAAATGGATATAGCAAAAATACAGAAAGTAACCGAACGAAGAGAAAACGACTTACAGCTGGAGGCGGGTTGTTGGCAAAGAACTCGAAGACAGTAAGCGGGACAACGCTTGCTCCTTTCAACATCTTCTGGAGACGCTCGAGCACCTCCTCGTCGGTCAACTCAAGGGCTGGGACCATGCGTGAAGAATCCTTAGCCCAGAGTACTCGAAGCCAAGGTGCTCTCGCTCCTTCAAAGACTGAACTCGGCGACGAAGAAAGCTCGAGACAATACCGAAACTGGTCAAGCCCTGCTGTTTCAGAATACTGATCCTATCAAGGAATGGCTGGATTGCCTGAACCTCAGCAGTCGTCACAGGGTTCTTATCCCATTGGTCATTAACCAAGGGACCAGATCCAGAGTGAATAACAAGAGAAGGAATCAGATTGGCGGCATAAAACCAGTCGGCATGCCAATCCCTAACAGAATCAACCAGGTCATAGTCAAAGAACTTGCTCTTAAGACCCTGGCAAAATTGAATCCCGCAGCCACCAAGAACACTGGTGTCTTCGCGGCGGGGTTGGGGTTTCAGACGAAAGAAGTAGCGAAAGAGAGAAAGAGAAGGGGGAATTCCAAGGAAAGCTTCACCAAGATGAACAAAGACAGAAAGGTGAAGGACTGCATTAGGAGCAAGATGATTCAGGCAAATCCCAAAATAGTTGAGAAATTGATGAAGAAAGGCAGAGGCAGGAAGACAAAGTCCAGCACGAATGAAGGAGATGAAAAGAACGATCTCACCAGGACCTGGAGCAGGGACCCGATGCTCGCCTGGAACTCTCCATTCAGCAAAGGCCTTGCTCTGGATCAAACCATCGCTGACAAGTTTCCAAAGCTGATCTTCAGTCGTCATCGGAGCCAGCCAAGCCTTCTGGGCAGCCCTCATGGCCACAAACTCTTGGTTCTCAATCACGGAAAGTGATGATTCCTCGTCCACAAACTTTGACTGGGACTTGCTCGCGGTTTTCTTCTTACCCATGTACTAACGGGTGCAAAAAAACAACTAGGGGAAGAGAAGGTTTGGAAGGCGGCGCTAAGACGGCGGCGGCAATGCGACGGCGGATTTCTGAGAGCTAGGGTTTCAAGGCAAGAGAAGGGCAGTAAAGAAAAAGAAGATGAAGGATCTTTAAATAGATTTTACAGCGATAAAAACGGCCCACCAGGCCCGTTAAAGCACCGTGTGAGAACGCAACGGTCCATTTACTGACGCAGCTAAAATGACGGAGGGCACAAATCCACACAACGGTACAATTCAACGGGCAGATTTCAGACTTATCCATCCAGCACTACTGCGGAGTTATTAGATTACTGCAAAAACAACCCATCAACCATGAAGAAAAGAAGGGCTACCTCACAAGGAACATAAGAACTCGGAGGGCACAAATCCACACAACGGTACAATTCAACGGGCAAATTTTAGACTTATCCATCCAGCACTACTGCGGAGTTATCAGATTACTGCAAAAACAACCCGTCAACCATGAAGAAAAGAAGGGCTACCTCACAAGGAACATAAGAACTCGGTTCTTACGGAAAGAACTCGGGAATCTCATGAACAACCAGAACTACAGCAGAAAAATAAATGACAACTCAGAAGACAAGATTCTTTCCATTACAAGCGACTTCAAAAATAGAAGATTACAAATCTTACAAGACCCAACGAACTCGGTACCATGAAAAGCAAAGTAGCAAAGAGGAACACGGACACGGCTAGGCTCTAGAACGACTACGTGCCCCAAATTGCTACTCAGAAGGACAAACCGCCATCGGCTACACTGTTTTCTTCAAAGGACGGACGCAGTGCATCCAAGACAGAAATCAGCAGCACGGCAGGACAACATGGAGCAGAGAAGGCCGGCAGACATCTGTCTACCCAAGACCGATGTGATGCTGGATATGGTGTTGATCTGCACAGGACAATCTCAAGACAAGCGGCGAGGATCAACCCAGAACTGCCAGATGAAGGAACGAAGCCCACATCACAAGACTTCCTCCAACTACTGCCACGTACATCCTGGTACATTGCTGCTGCGGGATTAGCCTACCTCTAATCCCTATCACAAGACTTCCTCCAGCTACGACAAGACACATAGGAACTACAAAACACGCTCGGGGGCTGCTCTACTTCACAAACTACCATATTCATAACTATGAAGGTTTCAACAGAATGTTCAATGGATGAAAACAAGCACTCCGAGAGGGTATTTATAGATCAAAGGAGCGGTGCACATGGACTAGGAGTACCAACGAAATAAGCCTAACAAAAGACACAGTGAAAAGACAGGACTCAATAATGGAAGACTCAGGCGAGAGGGAACAGTACTCGAAGACGAGCATATTCGGAAGAATATACCAACATAGTACAACCCGTGAACAAAAGGCATTTAAACTCAACCACCACCATACAACTACATCTGACAAAAGCAGACTACCAGAGAATACGCCAAGACTCTGCATCCGAGTTCTTCCTGAACAAAACAACCTGGATACACGCTCGGGGGCTGCAAAAGGAAAGGTATACAGTTTTTTCGAACAACTCAGATTCAAGACCCTCCAACTTTTTGTTCCAAATAGCAAGAGGCTCGGGGGCTACACTCAGTGAGTGCACTTTTTCAAAAAAGCACACGTCACTCAGAAGACTTCTTCAGGACAGACGACTTCAAGGCCACAAGATAAAAAGAACCCGGACATAGCTAAATCTGAGCTCTTTTCAACATAGAAAACGGGTATATGCTCGGGAACCTTTCGACGAAGAGTCAGGGAGATTCCAAGGAAAGACCCTCAAAGCTCCTTGTGCCAAACAGCAAGAGGCTCGGGGGCTACATCCAAATGGGAGTACCTTTTTCTTCAAAAAGGTACACACCACGCAAAGATCTCACGAAGCGCTACACAGTTTCGCTCAAGAAAGCACTCGGACGACGCTTGTTCCAGCTCGACGAGACTTGAAGGAACAAGACGAGGCTTCCAGAACTCAACCATGAAGTGCTCGGGGGCTTGTCGATGCGGGACCCACGGGATACCCCGCAAGGAAGGGAGGAGACCTAGTCAAATTAGGATTCTTCTCCTGTAATCTTAGTAGCAGTATTACTCTGTAATCCTATTAGGAACTCTCATTGTAAACCGACTAGGACTCTGGCCTCCTGACTATATAAAGGAGGGCAGGGCTCCTAGGATCGAGAGATCAGACAACAATTGTACAACACAACACTTTACAATCAATCCAACGCAAAGGCTAACGCCGACTAGACGTAGGGCTATTACTCGATCTACGATCGAGGGCCCGAACCAAGATAAATCGACTGTCTCTTGCGTTAACCATCGAGTTCTGCATACGCTGAAGTCCGAACATACTGCCCCGGGTACCCCCGTGGCAGGCTATCGGTGGTCAAACATCGACAGGCGGAGACCCATTCATGGTGGCCGAGGCATTGGCGGGCAGGGATGCGGCCATCCACTGGTCGAGCAAGCAGGCTGGATACAACAAGCTGGGGCGCGGCCGGCTTCTCTTCCTCCGCCTTCGTGTAGGTCCCTGCCATCTAGCGTCCGTACTGCCGTGCCCCAAAACCACGACTAAAACGAGTCTGGGCGCGCACGGCGGGCACGGTGACGGGCTTCACCAGGCGATGAGCAGCATCCAGGTAAGTTGCGGGGTGGTCGTCGTTGGACTCCTCACAGTTGTCGTCCACCCACCGACGGCTCTTCGAGTGCCCTCCCCACAAGCACCCTTGGTAGAACGGTGCCGTGGCCGGAGGGAGGGAGGAGGAACAGGGGTAGGCTGGCGGCGCCGCGGTGGCCCCTGAAGGCTCGAACTTGGGCCCAGCCACCCCAACTCCGGGTCTCGCGTGCTTGGTGTCCGCGGCGGTAGCATCTGGCCTAACCGACTGCCGCGCCGTGTCGTCCTCTGGGAGGGGTCGCCTTCCCCAACCAGATCAGGATGAACTAGAAAGGCGTCCAGCAGATCTGGGCCAGTGGAGCATCAGGATGTCGCCGCCATAGTGGTTGTTGGCTCCGGCAGCGGTGGAGCCTCGGAGAGCGCCGGTTCGGTCAACGAAGGCGGCGTCGGGGAGGGGGCGGCCGTCATGGCCGGTGCCCGCCCAGACGGCGATGGCACGGCCGGCCCGCCATGGCTGGCTTCCGCATGCAGTTGGTGAAGGCCGGGGGTGGAAGAAGGGGTTCGACAGGAGGAGGAGGGGAGAGGGGGGAGTTGCCGGTGCTAGGGCAGCGGAGCAACGCAGGGCGACGAGCGTGGTGCGGGCAGTGGCTAGGGCGATGGCTCGGCGCGCTCCGCGCGTGGCTCGGGAGGGGAGCGGGTGTCGGATGGGGAGCGGGGAGGGGAGAGGGAGGCAGGCGGCGGCCGGCGGTGTCAACTACGGTGTGGGAGTCGCCAGGAGCGGCTCGGGTTTGGTGTCACTTGTTAGTCACATGATTTAGAAAACCAACTTGAAATGCCTCTTGTGCATGTGCATATTTTCACGTAAAAAGTGCCTCTTGTGCAAGTGCACATTGAACAATTTGAAATCTTTTACGCATGTGCTCATAAGATTTGTCACGTGAAAACAGTATTATTGTAATATTAATTGAGACTATATCTCAGAATTTTTAGTTTTTGCTGCTCTTTATAGTGGCATTGTATTTTGCTTGTTCTGCAGGAACTGAAGAGGAAAATAATAAGGGTCTATTTGGTTTAGCTACTAAATTTAGCTACTAAATTTTAGTCACTTTAGCTCCTAAATTGCCAAACAAACTGACTAAAAAGAAATTAAAGTAGTTTAGTTACATTAGTCACCCAAGAGTAGCTAAAAGTGGGCTAAAATGCCCAGTGGACATGGGTTGTCCCTCATTATTGCTGGTCCCCCACCCTGATTTGAGCATTCATTAAGGGTAGTTTGTTCTTTGTTGAACTGCTTTAATGACATTTAATCATATTTAGTCACTGGAACCAAACAAGGGTTACTAAAGTTTAGTCATTGATTTTAGTAGCTAAATTTTAGTTACGAGAAACCAAACATGGCCTAATTCGAATCAAGAACGAATGTGAATCAAGAAAATGTACCAATTCGTCAAAAAATAGAAAATCCACCGGTCAAGAACGAATAACGTGGTAAAGCGTGTTTTTGACCGACCAATGAAAGGAAGCGTGTTTTTATGGAACCGTGCAACTCTCCTGCTCGCAGTCAATGAGCCTCATCTCGGAAGTCGAAGAGAATGAGCCTCATATCGGAAGTGGAAGAGGCAGAGCAGAGAGGTCATAAGAGGAGGCCTAGGCGAGCAGGAACAAGATTCGCGTCACTCCGCTGGCTGCATTCGCTACAGACATCGCCACCACGCGCGCACCGGGCACTTCAATCCCGTTAGTTTTATCGTCCGATTCAGAGACTGGATTTAAGAGAGCTGCAGCCATGGCGATAGAGGAGGTGGAATTCGAGGTGGACGAGGAGGTGATGGATGAGGACGAGGACAACGTCGAGGATTCGGAGGACGACGACGAGGACGAAGTGGATGTGGATGTGGATGACGAGGACATGGAGGTGGAAAGCGACAACGACTACGGTAAGGTCAGGGGGCGAGCACTAGCTATGAGGAGGCGACAGTGGAGGTCGGTGCAATTCGATGAGGATTTAGGCAGCGACAGCATTCACGAACATGAAGAAGACTCGCATGAACAGGCATCGGCAGGATTTTGGCGTGTTAGGACGAGGACCGCAGTGGCGAATGTGACGGTGTGCGATGCCGACGCCCTGGAGTGCGGCGTGTGCTTCCTGACGCTGAGGCCTCCCATCTTCCAGGTACCCGCCCACCTTTCAGTTTTTTATGTTCGATTCGTATGCAACATTTCTTGAAACAAGTTCGCCGGGAAACGCAGTGCGAGCTGGGGCACGTGGTGTGATCCGCCTGTCGCGACAAGCTGGAGGCCACCGGGAACGGGGTGTGCCATGTCTGTGGCGTCGCCACGCGCGGCTACCGCCGGTGCCACGCCATGGAGAACCACGTGGACTGCATCCGCATCCCCTGCCCCTACGCGGCTCACGGCTGCGACGCTACGCCTCCCTACCATGGCCAGGAAAGCCACCGCCAGGTGTGCCCACACGCGCCGTGCCACTGCCCCGGCGAGTCGTGCGGCTTCATGGGCTCCACAGCCGAGCTATTAGACCACTTCGCCGGCACGCATTACTGGAGAACAGACTTTATAACGATGTCACAATTTGGTATTAGTCTTGACATTTTTTTGCCCCTAGGACTAAAGGTTCCTGTCCAACGGTCGTCCACGGGGCAAGGATCTTTAGTCCCGGCTGGTATTACCAACCGGGACTAAAACTTTTAGTCCCGGTTTGGCTCTCTAATCGGGACTAATTATCCCGGCCTATAGACCACCTCATTTCTTCCTCCCCGAGTCCGAGCCATTCCATTCAAACTCACTGCCTCTGTTCTTCAGCTTGCTATTGTTCTTGCTCTCGCCCCCTCTATTGGTGTTGCTCTTCGATTTTGGAGGTAACAAACTTAATCTTCTTATGTTTTATCAGTAGCTTATCTCATTTTGCGATGTAGATGCATGTGTAACTTTATATATTGGACTTTATTACGATTTTATGTTATTTTTAGCTCAAAATCACATGATGATTTGCATATATGTTTGGATAAACAAAAGTTAAATTAGTTCATCAAAATCACTTGATAGTTTAGTATTGCTAGTATATGTAGTACATTTCATGATTTAGTTAGATAAATAAATATTTTTATTTTTTAATATATTACTTTAGAAATGAGAAATTTACAATAGTTTACAAAAATAAGTATAGAAAGTAACTTGATATGGTGGATTTGATTATGATTTCTATGTCATTTTTAGCTCAAAAGCACATGATGATTTACAATAGTAAAATCACTTGATAGTTTGGTATTTTACTATTATACATAGTACATATTTCATGGTTTAGTTAGATAAATAAATAATTTTAGTTTTATTTAAATATATTATTTTAAAAAATGTGAAATTTACACTAGTTTGCAAAAATAAGTATAGAAAGTAGATGACAATTGGTACCGGATCCTCGGCCTCTCGTTCGGTTGCGAAACGACTGAGGCCAGAACTCCCTCTCATTATCTGCGGCAAGTGTAAGCAGAAGATTGTGATGGAGTACCGAGTCAAGAGACAGGGACCCAACAAGGGTCGTGTTTTCTACGAGTGCCCGAATCGCGATGTGAGTTTCTTACGCATTTGATTATTATGGCTAATTGACCTGCTTTTCTTGGATATTTTTGACTAAATATTTTTTGGCTTTAATTTCTGTGGGAGGGCAATGGATGCGATGGTTGGTACTGGGAGGAAGATTATGCTACATACGTGCAGAATTCAGGTGTGCTTGAGGTAGCGGCTGCTAATGATGAGGCAGTGAGCCAGCAGGAGAAGCTTATTGATATTCAACAGATGAATGATTTGTCTATTTTAGTTGCGTACAGTCACGAAATAATTATGTTACTGAAGTGCATTGTAGTTTTAGTTTGTTTAGTGATAGTTGGGATTGCTTACGTTATAGCCAGGCTTAGTTAATTAATCAACCGTGTGTGTGTCATCTATGTTGTGTAATAAAATACTTAATTATGTTCAAGGTTTTCATAATTTGTCGTGTAATACAGATTATGTCACGCCATTGGATGTACAATGCCGATCGCCGCTCCCAAGACTTTATTGAGGGCGTGCACTATTTCTTAGGTGTGGCCGAGGCAAATAAGCGGGATGGTTTCATGTGCTGTCCATGTGCCCTATGTAAGAATTTAAAGGAATATTCAAGCTCAATGAGTCTTCATTCACATTTGCTTAAGTCAGGTTTCATGTCAAACTATATATGTTGGAGTAAGCATGGAGAAAGCGGGGTCATGATGGAAGAAGGTAAAGGAGAAGATTTAGACATTGATGACATTATTGCTCAGTATGGTGCCTTTGATGATACTACAATGGAGGGGGGATGAAGAAGAGGTAGCGGCAGAAGATGATCTCGGTGATGCTCTTGGCGATGCCATTTGTGATGCACAACAAAAATGCGAAAGTGAAAAAGAGAAAGTTAAGTTCGAGCGCATGCTTGAGGATCATAGGAAGTTGCTATACCCGACGGCCGAAGAGGGGCAAAAAAAAGCTAGGTACAACACTGGAATTGCTAAAGTGGAAGACAAAGAATGGTGTATCCGACAAGGCATTTGGGAATTTATTGAACCTCATAAAAAAGATGCTTCCGAAGCCAAATGAATTGCCCATCACTACGTACGAAGCAAAAAAAGTTGTCTGCCCTTTGGGATTAAAAATCCAGAAGATACATGCATGTCCTAATGACTGCATCCTCTACCATGGCAATGAATACGAGAATTTGGATGAATGCCCGGTATGTAAAGCATCGCGGTATAAGATCAGGCGCGATGATCCTGGTGACGTCGAGGGTGAACAACGTCCTAGAAAGAAAATCCCTGCCAAGGTTATGTGGTATGCTCCTATAATACCACGCTTAAACCGTTTGTTCAGAAATAAAGACCATGCAAAGTTGTTGCGGTGACATAAAGAAGACCGTAAGGTAGACAATATGCTGAGACACCCAGCTGATGGGTCCCAGTGGAGAGCGATAGACAGGGAATTTCCAGAGTTTGCAAATGAGGCTAGAAACTTAAGGTTCGCCTTAAGTACAGATGGTATGAATCCTTTTGGGGAGCAGAGCACTAGTCATAGCACTTGACCAGTTACTCTATGTATCTACAACCTTCCTCCATGGTTATGCATGAAGCAAAAGTTCATTATGATGTCGATCCTCATCCAAGGTTCGAGGCAACCTGGCAACGACATTGATGTCTATCTGAAGCTATTAGTTGAAGAACTTCTAGTTTTATGGAACAAACCAGGTGTACATGTCTGGGATGAGTACAAATAAGAACACTTTGACCTACGAGCAATGTTGTTTGTAACAATCAATGATTGACCTGCTTTAAGTAATCTTTCGGGTCAGACAAACAAAGGATATAATGCATGCACACATTGTTTTGATGACCTTGACAGTATATATTTGAAAAGATGTCGAAAGGTCATGTACCTTGGCCATCGTCGATTCCTTCCTTTGAATCACCAAGTAAGAAAGAAAGGGAAGCATTTTAAAGGTAAGCCAGACCACCGGAAGAAGCCTCATAACCGAACCGGGGAAGATGTACTCGCAATGGTCAAGGATATGAAAGTAGTATTTAGAAAGGGACAAGACAGCGAATCTGTTCCCAAAGATGCTAAAGGACACGCACCCATGTGGAAGAAGAAGTCCATCTTTTGGGAGCTACCCTATTGGCAAGTCCTAGAGGTCCGCAACGCAATCGACGTGATGCACCTGACAAAGAATCTTTGTGTGAACCTGTTAGGATTCATGGGTGTGTACAGGAAGCCAAAGGATTCACTTGAAGCACGCCAGGACTTGCAGGGCATGAAAGAACGAGACAACCTTCATCTAGAGAAGACAGATGATGGACGTCATTACTTAAGTCCTGCTAGCTACACGCTTAGCAAAGAAGAGAGGGACAGCATGTTCGAATGTCTAAGCAGCATCAAGGTCCCATCGAGATTCTCCTCCAATATAAAGGGTATAATAAATGTGCCAGAGAAGAAATTCCTAAACTTAAAGTCCCACGACTGCCACGTGCTTATGACACAATTGCTTCCAGTTGCTTTAAGAGGAATTCTACCTCCACAAGTACGTCTAGCCACCGTGAAGCTATGTGCATTACTCAATGCAATTTCTCAGAAGGCAATCAATCCAGTAGAACTAGCTACTCTATAGAATGATATGGTTCAATGTCTTGTCAGCTTTGAGTTGGTGTTCCCTCCATCCTTCTTTAATATCATGACACACCTCCTAGTTCATTTGGTGAAGGAGATTAGTATTCTTGGACATGTGTTCTTACATAACATGTTCCCCTTCGAGAGGTTTATGGGAGTCTTAAAGAAATATGTGAAAGTCCGTTCTAAGCCTGAAGGAAGCATCACCCAGGGCTACGGAACAGAGGAGGTCATTGAGTTCTGTGTTGACTTTATTCCTGACCTTGCCCCGATTGGCGTTCCCGAATCGCGACACAAGGGGAGACTCAGTGGTAAAGGAACTTTAGGGAAGAAAATATATATCGGCATGGAAGACGATTATTTCAATAAAGCACACTACACAGTTCTTCAGAACTCGTCATTGGTGCATCCGTACATCGAGATACATAAGGAGTTCTTACGATCCAAGTTTCCAGGGAAGACTGAAGCTTGGATTAGGCGTCAGCACATGGAAAGTTTCAGTGGTTAGTTGCGAAAAGAATGTCAAGGTGATGACAATATTGATGAGCAACTGTATTTGTTGGCTAGGCAACCATCATGGCATATCCTCACGTACCAAGGGTATGAGATAAATGGGAATACATTTTACATAGTTGACCAAGAAAAAGGAGCACCAATCAAAATAGTGGTGTTCGCATAGATGGCACAGATCCAAATGGGAATATACAAATATATTATGGCCGCATAGAAGAGATATGAGAACTAGACTACGCACCTAATTTTAAAGTCCCTTTTGTTCCGGTGTCAATGGGTGAAGCTGACCGGAGGAGGGGTAACAGTCGACAAAGAGTATGGAATGACAACAGTGGACCTCAACAATATTGGGTACAAAGACGAACCATTTGTCCTTGCTGCCGATGTGAGTCAGGTGTTCTATGTGAAAGACATGTCTACAAAATCAAAGAGAGGAAAAAAACGAAGACATCAACTCAATGATCAATGAGCCAAAGCGCCACATAGTTCTTTCTGGGAAAATAAATATAGTGGGAATTGAAGACAAGTTAGACATGTCAGAAGATTATGAAAGAAATGTCCGAATTCCACCCTTCATAGTGAAGAAAGATCCAAGCATCATGTTAAATGATGAAGACACTCCATGGTTACGATAAGATCATAACCAAGGGTCATACGTCAAGAAGAAATTCACTGTTGTGCCCGCATGATACAACGAAGTATGTTTAATATATTATATTTTAGAGACGGATATAATGTAATATGTTATGACTTCACATTGTAATATGTTTAATATATGTTTCAAATTTTACGAGTGTGTGACATAGTTTTAGAAAGTCTATATGAGATTCAATAATTTGTGACTAGTGTTTGATAAAACTTTCTCAAATGGGAAAATGAGCTATGTAACAATTGTAGATCTTGCTGAGATGATCAAACTTGGTATTCAGAGTTTTTTCATCTGAGATCATTTAGTGTCTCATTTGAGCAAGTTTGACCAAGTCAAATTTGGTCAAATGAAAAAACAACACTTTGACTCTAGTATTATGAACTCTAAATGACTTCAAATTGAAAAGTTTTGAATACCAAGTTTGTTAAACTCATCAAGATCTACAATTGTTGTTTTGGTCAACTTTCCATTTGAAAAAGTTTGGACGGTTCAAATTTGTGATTTTTAAATTTTGACGCCTACAAACTAGTTTTCGGAACCCTAGATTGTCTCAAATTGAAAAGTTTTGAATACCAAGTTTGTTTAGCTCATCAAGATATACAATCCTTATATAGTCTATTTTTTCATTTGAGAAAGTTTGAATAAAATGTAATTCAAATTTCACAAGAGTGTGACATAGTATTAGAAAGTCTATATGAGATTCAAGAATTTGTGACTAGTGTTTGATAAAACTTTCTCAAATAGAAAAATGAGCTGTGTAACAATTGTAGATATTGCTGAGATGATCAAACTTAGTATTCAGAGATTTTTCATCTGAGGTCATTTAGTATCTCATTTGAGCAAGTTTGACCAAGTCCAATTTGGTCAAATGAAAAAACAACACTTTGACTCTAGTATTATGAACTCTAAATGACTTCAAATTGAAAAGTTTTGAATACCAAGTTTGTTAAACTCATCAAGATCTACAATTGTTGTTTTGGTCAACTTTCCATTTGAAAAAGTTTGGACGGTTCAAATTTGTGATTTTTAAATTTCGACGCCTACAAACTAGTTTTCGGAACCCTAGATTGTCTCAAATTGAAAAGTTTTGAATACCAAGTTTGTTCAGCTCATCAAGATATACAATTGTTGTTTCGGTCAACTTTTCATTTGAGAAAGTTTAGATGGTTCAAATTTGTGATTTTTAAATTTCGACTCCTACAAACTAGTTTTCGGAACCCTAGATTGTCTCAAATTGAAAAGTTTTGAATATTAAGTTTGTTCAACTCATCAAGATCTACAATCCTTATATAGGCCATTTTTCATTTGAAAAAGTTGTAGAACAAAAATACTACATTTTCTTTATTTTTATAGGTTCAACAAAAATTTCCTGTCAATTTTGGTCAAAAACCGAGAAAAAATTGAAACATTGACGTTACAATAATGTGATAATAAATTTCCTATCGAATAATATTAGTTTTATTAATTTTAAGTTACAAATATATTTTTGCATTAACAAAATACTTAGTATTAGTAACATTTATATTCTATATTCATAAAAGAAATTAAAAACTTTAGGTTACAAAATTTTCCTATTTACAATAAATAATTAGTTAATCAATAGTATTTTTTAAAATAAATATTGCAAAGTATTGAAGTTGCTATAGAATTAATTGATTAACCTAGTATTAAACAAGGAGAACAAAATCAAAATCCCAGGCCTTTTCAATTACTCTGGCAGGCTGCCAAAATTTTCAGGCCTTCAGTCCCGGCCCAGGCCAGGAACCGGGACTAAAGGGTGGGCGGCCAAAAAATACCTTTAGTCCTGGCTGGTAACACCAACCGGGACTAAAGCTCCTTTAGTCCCGGCTGGTAAGCCGAGCCGGGACTAAAGGGTTGGACCTTTAGTCCCAGTTCGGCTTACCAGCCGAGACTAAATGACGTTTAGTCCCGGCCTATATATATCGAACGGTTCCTGTTCTCGCCTCCGTCGCCGCCACCGCCATCTTCGATCTCGCCTCCGTCGCCCAGCCCCCCCGGCCATCGAGCTCATCTCTGCCGCGCCGCCGTCGTCGTCTACCCCCGCCCGGCCACGCCATCCGCCCGGCCCGCATCGCGCGCCGTCCCTCCGCCGCATCCCGTCTCCGCCGCTGCACCCGAGCCCACCCTCTCTGTCGCCGACCGCTTCCCGCCCGACCTCGTCGTCGAGCCCCGCTCGGCGGCCGTCGAGCTCGTCTGCCGCGCCACGCCGTCTTCGTCCCTTGCCCGGCCGCGCCAATCCGCCCGCATCGATCTCGCCGTCTCCGCCGTACGTCGTCCTCGCGCGAGGTGCTCAGCTCGGCCCCGTGGCCGGCCAGCACGCCCTGCTCGCCCCGCCATCCGCCCCAGCTAGCCTGCTAGCTAGCTGCTCTCGGCCATATTTTTTTTACAAAGTTTCTAGTTTTTTTAGATTGTTTTTATATATATGTTAGATTAAAATGTATTAAAATTTAATTAGTAGTTTATTGTTAGTTTTTTAGTTAGTTTTTTAGATAGTTTTTTATATATGTTAGATTTAAATGTATTACAATTTAATTAGTACTTTATTTAGATAGTTTTTTTAGATAGTTTTTTATTATAGTTTTTGATATATGTTAGATTAAAATGTATTATCTATTACTAGTTTATCTAATTTCATGTTAGATTTATTTAATTGGATTTAGTAATTATATATTATATCTCTCTATATATATGTTAATTAGATTTAATTTTGATTTAGTAATTCTATCTATGTATATATGTTTATTATATTTAATTGGATTTAGTAATTATTATTCCATCTGTCTCTATATACGTGTTAGATTTAATTCTGATTTAGTAATTCTACATATGTATATATGTTAGGTTTAATTAGATTTAGTAATTAATTCTATCTAGATATATGTGTGTTATTATATTTAATTGGATTTAGTAATTATATTCTATCTCTCTATATATATGTTAGATTTAATTTTGTTTTAGTAATTGACACATGCATATTTTATTAGTAATTCTATCTCTATATCACATGCATATTTTATTTTAATAATTCTATCTATATATCACTTGGATATTTTATTAGTAATTCTATCTATATCACATGCATATCTAGAGAGAGATTCTATATGTATACATATGTACTTAATTATTTCTATGTGTATATATACATGTACTTATTTCCATGTGTTGAGAGAGAGAGAAAATTGTATCTAGAGAGACATTCTATGTGTTATCACATGCATATCTAGAGATATATACATATGCACTTATTTCTATGTATTGAGAGAGAGAGAGAAAATTGTATCATTCTATGTGTATATATATATGTACTTATTTCCATGTTTTTGGATCGAAAGTGTTTTTGATTCGATTCCAAAGCCTATACCTTATTATTGTTTATCCTTATGAAATATTATGTGTTATTATATTTAATTGGATTTAGAAATTCTATATGTGTTATCACATGTACTTATGTTATGTGCCATAGTAATTCTATCTATGTGTTATCTTGAAGATACAAATGACTGCTCCGGATGATAACTTGAATGATGACATAATGGCGGATATTATCAACGCCGGCACCAATGCGGATGTAGATGACACGAGTCAGTACTTTGCTGATTATGAGGATATCCTAAATATCCCGGTGGTTGAAGATCAATAAATTGTCACGCAAGAAAATACTGGCGAGGTATATTCGATTATCTATCATCTCTTATAGATGCATGCGTACGTATATTTGTTGTTAATCGTTGTGTTTCTACTCATGTAGCCGGTCCCTGGATCTACATCAACCACCAGCAAGAGTAGGAAAGTCCGAGGGCCAAAAAAGCCATTAGAGGGCCGTTTCATAATATCAGAATTCGACACCGACACCGGCAAACCATTAGGACCACATGCTCAGACATATGTCAATCAATGTGGGTTCATTATAAGGGATAGGATCCCAGTTAGTGCTCACGAATGGAAGCAGAAGATATCTGCTCCTAATGTTAGTTTTGTATCTGATCGTGACAAGAACCTAGCTTGGAGAGATATCACTCAGCATTTCACATTACAAGCAGATGATGCTTTGAAGGAGCTAGTGAGGGATTGGACAATGAAGAAGATGGCAACATTGTTCTAGAGTTGGAAGAAGACATTGTATAAAAAGTTTATCTTGAAAAATGATACGCTGGATTTCAATGCTAAGGCGTTTGTTAAGTTGGAGTCCCATTGGGATGACTTTGTAGAATACAAGACATCTCAAGAGAGTGAGGAACGTGTGATGAGGAATCAGCAGAATGCCCGACAGAAGCAATACCATCATTGCATGGGATCAGGTGGTTATAGGAGTGCTATTCCCAAGTGGCAGAACCTAGAAGCAGAGATTACTGCCAAGGGAATCATACCTGAAACAATAGAGAAGATCTGGCCTCAACGCGCGAAGAATTGGTTCTACGCTCATGGGGGATGCCTAGACCCAGACACTGGCAAGCTAATTTTTGGCCAAAAAATTGAGAGAGCAACACAGAGACTAGCTCGTGCTAGGGAAGAAGCTGATAGTGGTGTTTTCAAGCCCAACAGAGAGAAGGATGAATTGATATATGCCCTAGAGAATCCCGAACACGGTGGTCGAACAAGAGGCTATGGGGCGGTTCCGTGGCTACAAGCATTTCCAGCAGACAAGGATACCTACAGAAGCCACCAGAGAAAGAAGGATGAGGAGGCAGACCGAATCCGTGTATTGGAGCAATTTGTTAATGAGTCACGACAAGCATTGCTTGAATCACGTGAACGAGAAAAATCTCTTGAGGCAAGAATGCAGGAGGAGATCAAGAGGCAAGTGCAGCTAGCAATGAGTCAAATGCAATCGCAATCAACGTCGGGAGTCACCATTAGCCCCGTTGGTCAGATGAAAAGTAGTTGTGCTTCCATGGAGCTGCCAGTTATTCAAGATGACGCTGGGTTGCGCTTCCCTGTTGATGACATTACCGAGCCTCTAACAACATGTGAGCTGCACATTCCAGATGGTAATAATGTATCAATCATGATGGCTGTCGGGGTTGTATCTCCAATAGACCGAACGAAGACACCAAGAATCCATGGGTTAGTTATTCAACCTGGATATGCTAGCGTCTCGGTCGATAGAGTGCTCAAAGGTTACAGCAATGTTCCTCTTGACATTGAAGGCGGTGATGGGGAGAAGACACTAGGAGAAGCAGAGAAGACATTTATTCAATGGCGCAAACGCTTCATCATCATTCCTGGGGCGCCACTGCTTCCCCTACCTCACCCTAGGTACGAATAAAAGTGAATGAAATATTAT
>NW_027096666.1:0-40000 GCF_019320115.1 Miscanthus floridulus | reverse complement strand
TTTCCATTAATTTTCTATTAGCTTCAAAAATAATTGACTCACAACTTGTTTTTGTAGCAGGGTCTCCCCCCAGCCTAGCCCAATCATTCATTCCCCATCTCATCACAGCGTCGCGGGGGGCGAGACGACTTCATCCCCACGACGATCTCCAACTCCTACACCGGCCCTATCGCCTCCACAACGATCTCCAACTCCTACACCGGCCCCACCGCCTCCACAACGATCTCCAACGCCTCCACGCCGGTCTCCAACACCGGCCTCATCGCCTCCATGCCGGTCTCCAACACCGCCCCCACCCCCTCCACAACGACGCACTACAGAGACGTCTAAGGTCCCGGCGGCAAAGAAGACCCAGAAAAAAGAGTTATTTTTCAAGAAATACTTCCTAAAAAGACTGATGAGCAAATAGCAGCTGAAGAAGACAAAAAAGTGAAAGATTTTTTTATAGATATCGAAAAGCAGAGACAAGCGAAGCTTAAGGAGAAGCCGTACTTTTACATACCACGAGATCTGCTGAGGCAGAAGGTCAAAGCTCACAAGAAAAAGATGCTTGAACTTCGTAAGCCTCGCCACTATCAGACTATGACCGCTCCCTCGTGAAGTCACATGATGCAGATAAGAAAAGAAAAAGAGCATCAGGGAAGGATGTCCCACAGCTCGGACAACAGAAGCAACCAATGCAAAATCTTATTGTTGCTAATGAATATGGTTCCAACATAGAAGTCTATCGACCAGACAACTCCGGAGAAGTATCGGTTCAAGACCTTAATGCTTTTTTTAAACAAACTGGTTTAACCTTGGATCAATTGACGGACAAAGCTCCAATCCAGAACCTAGAAGTTGATACCTGGAAGACTTATAAATTTGGCAAAAGTCTGTACAACCCTGCGGCTCTGAATGAATTGGGTACGCAAATATACTTGCTCTACAAGTGGTACATGCAGGCGTGTGGCAGGGGTGAGGAGTGAATCTTTATCAGATTTAGAGACCATCATTACTTCCGTGGCGATGACATCTTACATATTAGTTTCGAAGAATTGCATCAACTATACCACATGGACGCTCTGGACAAATCAATCATTAGCTGCTTTTGTTTGTAAGTGATTCTTACTTTTATTTAATAAACTCACTTCCATGTATACGTGTATATAATTATCCTCACATGTAACTTATATTTATATATAGATTCCAGATATCAGAGCTCCAAAGAATACAAGACACCAGTGTTGGCTTCATTGATCCTTATATCGTATTCAAAACCGATATTATTGCCAAGGAGCAATGGGTATCTGAAGTACTCAAGAATATCATGAGGTTCTTCGTGAAGTAGCACGACAAGATAATAATATTTTTTCCGTACAACTTTGAGTAAGTGTTAATAATAATGTAGTCTACACATTTTATGTAATATCAATACAACTTATATGCATGTACGTGTGTGTATAAGCCAATGCAGGTTTCACTGGATACTCATTGTCATTGAGTTAAACTCAAGTCGGTTAGTAATCTTGGACTCGTTGAGAAAAGAGCGGGCACTATACCAAGATATGATAGACATTATCCAGGGGTAATTTCGATCTCTCGCGCACAACTATTATTGAATAGACTTTGCCATAATTTATTAACGATCGTACATTATTGGTCGCACAGGGTTTGGAAAGAGTTTATTCGGCAACACCGCAAGGATTGCAAGGCACCACTTAATGTAGTTGAAATACCAGTAAGTTGTACTATATATACTTCCCCATGTGTTTAATTACTATATCGTACTTCAATTTACGTGTGAGATGATGAGAATAATCTTCTTCTCGTACAGTGGTGTTTGCGGCAGGAACCAGGTAATAACTTGTGTGGATACTACGTTTGTGAATTTATCACTGCGCACATAAGAAGAACTTCTGAAGATGTCCTCAGAGTTCGTATATATCAATTTTTTATTTATTTTTAAATGAATATATATATATATATGTATTAATATTTTTTCTTTTATTTCAAATGCAAGACTGAATGGTTGAAACAAAGGGTCATGCAAAAAGACCATCTGAAAGCAGTTCAAGAGTCAATAGCTGGATTTCTTCTAGAAAAAGTGCTAAATCCCAACGGCGATTTCTACTTTGATCCTAAGGAATAAATGATGTAAATTAAATGTTTATTGATATCGTTATTTTCGAGAACAAGATTATGAAAGTGTTGTATATATACATATATATCTATAATATATATAATTTCATACTTTATTCGAATATAATAATGCTCGAGATGAGAATTAGATATAATTATATGCGTGCGTGTATTTATATTAGCAACGTAGAATACGTACATAAAAACATATTATATATTAAACAAATATGTGTAACTGAACTGAAAATAAATTAAACAAAAAAAAGAAAAAGAAAAGGAACCTTTAGACCCGGTTGGGGTTACCAACCAGGACTAAAGGGTGCGGCCACGTTTGCTCGGCTGGAGAGCCTTTAGTCCCGGCTCGATGACCCGGGACTGAAGGTTCCACCTTTAGTCCCGGGATCGTTGTCCCGGCGCGGTAACCGGGACTAAAGGTCGTTACTGCCCGGGACAACAAGGACATCCTATAGTAGTGCGTGCACCACCAAGGTCCGCGCTGGGGAGGCGTTCAGCATCAGCCTCCACGTCGGCTTCAACTTCATCCTCCTCGTGGACCAAGGCCGAGATGATGGTGAGCAAGCGGCCACCACCGGCAGCGTCCCGTGCCGACTGTTCCTGCTGAACGTGATGCAGGAACGGCTTGGCCGTGCCATCTCGGTGATCTGCATCCATCCTCACGCATGCGCCGCCGCTGCCAACGGTGCTCAGCAGCTGCTGTCGACGCAATGCGAGCTACGGACCTTCTCGCGCGACGGCGACAGGAGCTTGTGCCATAGCCACTATCAGTCGTCGGTGTTCAAAGTCTTGTGCACGGATCTCTCCAATGGGCTACCCAACCCTGAAGGCTGCTTCCAGTTCTTGGTGCCCAACGCCGTTCTTGGGGTTGGGGACCACAAGAATTCTATCCAGGTTAAAGCACGTATCATCAACTAGATCAAACAGCTTTGTGTGTGCATGTCAAGGACTAATCTCAAACCTGCTGTAACGTGGACAAAGCATCCGGCCTGCTTGAAGTTGGTCTTGCAGACTTGGATATTGGGACTGATTCCATTGAAGAGCAAGTCATTCCTGGCCCCCAAAATTGTCCAGCACATAAGGATGATGGCAGACTTGGATGTGTGTTTCCTGTTCTGTATTTCCTGAGTTATATGTATGTTTCTTGTTCATCTGTTGCCCAGAGTTTAATGATGATCCTAATTCCGTTTCTCTTCTATCTGTGTACTCCTTTTTATCTTTTTTTAGTACTCTTTTTTATCTTATTAGTGCATACAATAAACCATGATGTCAAAAAGGGGCACCAAAAAGGCTATAGATTTAATTTCTCCTATGTTTTCTCTTGGATTAAGGCCAATTTTAACCCACAAATCTTTTGTTCGTCTAATTTTATGTATTAACCCCAACTACAAAACAAGATAAGTTTGGCGCTAACATGCTGTCTTCCAGACTAGTGGTTGTCAATTTCAGACTCTTGGGAATGTTTGCTTTAGGAATGCCGATTTTACATTTGGGGTCACCGACTGTGTGTACTGTCTTTTTTTGAAGAACCAGCGGCAAGAGCATGCCGGTATGTATTAATAAAGAAGAGTTTTACACAAATTAAAGAAAAAACACAACACAACCCTCACGAAGGAGGCAACAACAAGATCACCACCACACGAGAACACAACACCAGCGAACCTCAAAAGCAACAACCATCGAAGGCCACCTTGCACGCCACGGAGAACAAACAAGGTAGACTAGAAGGGGGGAGGAGGTTTTCCACAACGAGGCCTCCAAAGAGGGAAACGGCATCCACAGATGCCGACACCGCTGACAGGAGAACCACGGTTTTTCAACCAAACTCCCAGAGGGTAAAGGAGCCTCACAATAATGCCTCCAACGAGGAGCGTGACGCCAAAGGCGGCACCATTGTCGGTCATGACCAATGGCCAGACAGGGCCTTTGCCCGACAACCCCCGTGCCCAAGCCACCAAACCAGCCACACTATGACTCGGCATAGCCAAGAACCGCAACAAGCTGTCGCTAGTAGGAGATCGCTGTGGTACCAACGAGGTCACAGGCATGCGTGACCTGTCGCCGCCACACCAGCCAACCAGGGCCGCCTCCATCCTACATAGCACCAACCACCGTGGGAACTCACATCTTGTTCCTGCACCATGCAAAGGTTGTCGCCGACCTCGCTGCACGTCGTCGTCCCTCAAGCTTCTAGAGATGCCACGAGCATTCCCGCATGCACCAACTTCTTCAAAGAGCCGCCATCCGGCTGTTGTCGCAGCGGTAGCGAGCCGACCACTGGCATGCGTGGCCAGTCACAACCGCGCCGGTCGAAATGGACCGCAGCCAACCGAACAGATACCAACTACATGAAGGTCGCTCACAGGAGAAAGCTTGCCACACCACTGTCCACTTACACTAGACGCCGCAACCAAGACCTTCCACTGAGACACCAAAGTTGGTAGTAGTCCTGCAAAGTTGCCACAAACGTACCCGTTGTGCCTCGCCAACCAAAGGAGCCACCGCAGCCCTGCCGAAATTGGCCACCGCAAGCGAGACCAATCGCAGTGGCCACGACTGCAGAGAGACGCCATGGACGAGATATCGCTGCTGCAAACTGATGCAGTGCCGGCCGTGGAGGACCGATGACATCCTGACCAGCGCCGACCACCGCAGGATGCCCCAGGAAGGAACGAGGCCTCCCCAGCCCAGCAGCCTCGCCAACACGCACGGCGGCCACCACTGTCGAGGCACCAAACTGGCGCACCCACGCAAAGGGTGGCATTGCCTGCGCCACCACAACACGTGCCGCACCATGGCCGGTTCACCCGCGAACGCTGCAAAGCCACCGGCGCGCCCGCACGGACATGCCCCGTACGTGCCGCTCCGCCTACAGCCTCACACGAATCCGCGGCCTCCTTCCCGGGGGATATTTAACTTTTTACCATTATTATCAATTGTGACTCCTGAGATAACATCTTTAGGTTTGGCGCTACGTTTTTAGCATCGGAGAGAGAGAAACGATACACATTTACCACTTTTACTCGCGTGGCACGCCAGGTCCACTGTCCAGTTCGGATCCGAGTTAGCCGACCGATGTAAAATGACCGCCTGCCCCTGGCTTCTGTATTACCCCGAGCCAGGTACTGTGCTTGTGAGTCGATCGGTGGACTCGCTCGTGCGCCATTCTGTGAACTCGCGTTGCTGAAAGTGGTTCACGTGATCCAAGCCTGAAAGAGGGGTTCAAGCCACTTGCATCCGGGTCCCACCGTAGTGACGTGGCGTGCTCCTATTGGATGAAGCAACATGGCCACCAGCAGCCCTGAAGGACTCAGTAAGCCGACTGCGCTTGTCGGAGCCAAGGACGGGAGGTGCTCGCTGAAGCCGGGGTCAAGCCCGCCGGAGCTGGCCGCGCTCACCGAAGCCTAGGTCGCGCCTGCCGGAACCGCGAGACGTTGTAGTAGTTGGGCATCAGCTTCGCCGCGGTCACGGTCGCAGCCACGGCGAGGAGGAAGAGCACGGTCACAGCCACGGCGAGAGGAAGAGCAGCACCGAGCGCGTGCCTCGTGCGCAGGCCGTACGGCGACGACAAAATCACCGTACCAGCAGGTTTGCTGCTTGCCAACCAGGCACGGAGCAAAGATGAGTGCCTTGCCTACGGCCGCAACAAAGGATGCAAGGAGAAACTGACCACGGTTACCTGTGCGGGAGCAGCAAGCGGCCGAAACACACAGGTGTGTGGGGAGGTAGGGTGGAAGTGGCACGCGGTGCCCGCGGCCGGCTAGCACAGGGACGTCCACCGCCGCTGAGCACAAGTGTGGGGGCAACACGCGGCCGACGATTGCGGCACCGTTCGAGCGTCCCGCCTGCACACCGCGCTCCCGCACGCCGCCACGGCCCACGGCGCCCCGCATGACCTCAACATCTCCATCTCGGCGCGGGACCAAGTGGCATCGGCGCCGGGCGTGCTGGACGCGCTGACGTCCACGCTGCGGTCCGGCGACGCACCGCACGGCCGTGGCGACTGGCGGCCACTCCTGGCGGCGCTGGTCGCACTCCTTTGCTCGCCGCCCAGAGCTAGCACGCACGCCGCCAGGGACGCGCTCAGCCGCGCCGCGCTGGGCACCGTGCAGGCGCTCTTCACAGTACGGACGCGCGCGGGCGCTCGCCGCCGCTCCGCTGGCGCACAGGCTGTTGCGGCGCTCGTTGCTCTCACCGCTGCTCCCTCGCGCGCAGGCCTCTTGGGGCGCTCGTGGAGCTCTCCGCTGCTCCGCTCACGCGCAGGCCGCCGCGAGCGAGCGCCGCCGCTGGCGGGCTCCTTCTAACGGAGGAGGCGGCGTGACCCTAGCTCCGGCGGTGGACGCGGCCTCGTCGGGGTCACTACCGTCTCGGGTGGAGACGGGCGGTGTCACCATGAACTGCACGAGCTCCTCCCCTTCCTCACTGGTGCGGTGATGGCCAGAGGTTGAGGAAGAATCTGACTTGTGGGGGCTGTGTGTCGTAATGGGGGGAGGGAGAAGCCAGGGGCAGGGGTGGTCATTTTACCTGTGGATGTTGACTTAGATCCGAGCTGGACAGCGGAGCTGGCGTGCCACACGAGCACAAGTGGTAAATATGTATCGTTTTTCTCTCTCCGATGCTAAAAACGTAGCGCCAAACCTAAAGATGCTATCTGAGGAGACGCCATCGGTAATAATGATAAAAAGTTAAATATCCCCCATCCCGGGCTCCACCAGATCCGGCCAAGAGAGCCACTAGTAGGAGATCCTTGTGGTACCAACAAGGTCAAAGGCATGCGTCGCTGCCACACCAGCCAACCAGGGCTGCCTCCATCCTACATAGCACCAACCACCATGGGAAGTCACATCTTGTTCCTGCACCCTGCAAAGGTTGTCGTCGACTTCGCTGCACGTCGTCGTCCCTCAAGCTTCTAGAGATGCCACGAGCATTCCCGCATGCACAAACTTCTTCAAAGAGCCGCCATCCGGCTGTTGTCGCAGCAGTAGCGAGCCGTGCGTGGCCAGTCACAACAGCGCCGGTCGAAATGGACCGCAGCCAACCGAACAGATACCAACCACATGAAGGTCGCTCACAGGAGAAAGCTTGCCACACCACTGTCCACTTGCACTGGACGCCGCAACCAAGACCTTAGTTGCCACCAACGTACCCGCTGTGCCTCGCCAACCAAAGGAGCCATCGCAGCCCTGCCGAAATTGGCCACCGCAAGCGAGACCAATCGCCGTGGCCACGACTGCAGAGAGACGCCGTGGACGAGATATCGCTGCTGCAAACTGATGCATTGCCGGCCGTGGAGGACCGATGACATCCTGACCAGCGCCGACCACCGCACGATGCCCCAGGAAGGAACGAGGCCTCCCCAGCCCAGCAGCCACGCCAACGTGCACGGCGGCCACCACTGCCGAGGCACCAAACTGGCGCACCCACGCAAAGGGCGGCACTGCCTGCGCCACCACAGCACGCGCCGCACCATGGCCGGTTCACCCGCGAACGCCGCAAAGCCACCGGCGCGCCCGCACGGACGTGCCCCGTACGCGCCGCTCCGCCTACAGCCTCACACGAATCCGCGGCCTCCTTCCCGGGCTCCACCAGATCCGGCCAAGAGAGCCACAAATCGACGGTGGAGCACGCCAACCAAGCCGCCGCCGTCCGTCCGGAGGGAACGGAGCCCGGCGGCGGGAGGAGAGGCGCCGCCCGAGCCGCCCTGGGCGAGAGCGACACAGGGGCGCGCAGCCGCTGCACGGGCATCCCGGCGGCGAGGTGCAGCAGCGACGGAGAGGGGCTGCGGTGGCTGGGGTGGAGGCTCGCCGCCCGTGTCGCCCTGTAGAGAGCGACGCGGGGGCCGTGGCTAGCTACTCCTCAGTGTGTACTGTGATTGAGTTGAATTTTACTACTGGGGACGCGTGGCGGGTCCAAGATTTTAGGCTTGGGTATTCAAAATGTATATGGGTATAAATAAAAGTTTCATAATCGAAAGGCTAATATTTGTACCTACAAATTAAGCCACTAATTTAAATTTAAATCAATAAATTAAATACGCTAGTAAGTAATTGAAAAAGTCCCTCAAATTGATACCTACAATAGCACAGAGGGGCCACGGACGGTTGCCCACAGCAAGTCGTCACCACATGGCGCCAGCCACCAAGGCCCAGGTGGGTCACCATGTGCTTGTTTGACACATGGAGGAAACAAATTTTATGTGACACCATGTGCTTGCTTGACACGTGTCCCAGGTCCACCAGTCAAAACAATAATCAGCCCCACGGTATCGAGCCGATGGGCCTGAGCCCACGCTTCTGCGGTGGTTAGTTTTGTTGACATGGGAAGATGTACTTGGGCAATAGAGAAGGGAGAGACAATGGAACTCTTGTGTGGAATTATGGAGAATGACGCTAAGTCTTAGCTGGCGATCATGATGGAAATCCTACCATAGAAAGATATTGCTAGAGTGGCGATCACATTGTGGACTATTTGGTTTGCACGATTGAAGGCGATCCACGAAGATGTTTACCAAAGCCCTCTGTTGACGCATAATTTTGTGGACATGCTTATGTTGGAGCTAGGGGAGGGGAAGCAAGTGCAGCGGCCCCAGACTCGGGTGTACCAGAGTAGGCCGACATGGATTGCACTCCCCTCAGGTGTTGTTAACATCAATGTTGACGTGGCTTTATCCAAGAACACATCCACGGCTTCGGAGGCAGCAATAGCAAGATACTAGGATGGTCGATTTATGGGAGCCTCGGCACAGGTCCATCAGAGAATTGTCGACCCGGAGGTGATGGAATCCATTGCATACAGAGAAGGGATGGCTCTTGCCTCAAACCTACGAGCTGACGGTCTCAGATTAGCCAGTGACTGTCTGAATGTCGTGAAGAGTATCCAACAAGGCGGGCTCAGAATCTATAGACATGTTATCCGGGAGATCAATGCGAGGAAGACAACTTTTAGATGTGTCGTGTTTATACATGAGCACAAGGACTCAAATACCGATACTCATATAAGATAGCTCGTTGAGTTAGGGCAGCATGTTTGGTTCTTAAATCCACCTAATGTTGTTTGTAATATGTATAATCCTCCTAGCTGAATAAAGAGGGTTGCGTTACTAAAAAAAAACCAGATCGAGTGAGCACAACGTGTGTTAAGCGATTAGATGGTGTCGCACGTGTCCGCTGTGCAACGGTGTCATATATAAATTTTTTCCGGTGATGGATGCCTGCAGTTCAGTTGAGCTGGTGGGAGTTTAGTTGGGCTGGTGGTAGTTTAGTTGGGCTGTTGGGCCTTGTTTAGGTTGTCTAATAGGGAGGAAAATGAGCAGAAAGACGCACATTTTGGGCTAGATTCGTTACAGAGGCTCCATATTAGGTTTCCTTTTAAAATACAAATACATGTATATACTATATATATATATATATATATATATATATATATATATATATATATATATATATATATATATATATATCAAAATAATGTGTATCCATGTGAATACCCTTGAATATATAGTGTGCCCATCCCTGCCCATACGGAAGTATTATGGTCATTGCTAAGGATGATGAACTCGCAGAGATGAAAAGAAGAAATTTACTGCTTCGGACGGGATGAAATCGCAGAGATGAAAAGAGAAATTACTATTTGGGACACCCGGATGGAAGTATTATATTGCGGTCACGGAGCAGGAATGGGTTGACGTGTTAAACAGCTATTGAACACGCTGCCCGGTGAATACCGTTGTGTGGACTTCAAAAAAATTACGAACCAAAAGACGGCAACCAGACGGACAAACATAAAAAAATGGCAACCAGGCGGTTAAACAATCACACACGGGCGTGGCCGAGGACAAGTGCCGTCCATTCTGCGTTTTGTATAAAAAAACTGGATCGGAAAGATCACTAGTTGAAAACGAGGTACTACAATCCAGCAGAAAAGAGCTGAACTAAAAGCATCTCCGAGATGTTCTAAATATCCCCGTGATGCTCGGTTTTACCTATTTACGGGTCAAAAAGCTCTCCAATAGCCTCTTCATCGGCTTCTCTAATTTTCCTCCTCGTGTATCCCGCGACTTTCGCTCGCAAAAAAAAAAAAGGTGGTGCCCTATAGCGACCTGCTTCACATCCGCGCGCATTGCCAGCATCATACTCAAGTAGTGGCGGGATCAACAACTTTGATTAAGGGGCCCGGACATGATGATACCTCTATTATGAAAATTATATACACAAGTGTATGTTTTCAACAGTTTTTTCAATGTTTTTACATATCTAGTTAGTATTCGTAAAAAAAAAATCACAATTTTACCAGCGATTGTTCTGCCGGCCGAGAGCCCGTCCTTGGCGACAGAGGTCACTGCCACCATACGAACAAAAAAAGCACGAGACTGAAAAGGAAAGCAAGAAAAAATTCGGAGACTTTAAAAATAGAGAGTGATTTAAAGACTCTGCTATAGACCATATCCAATTTGACTGTCTAAATAAGTTTAGAGAGCCAATTTAAAAATCCAAATTTAGGGCCTGTCTAGATTCTAGGGCTAAAAATTAGCTCATCTTGTGAAAATGGATTAAACATGAGCTAATTATAGGCTAATAAGGGCTAATGGACTTGATATATTTCTTGTAACCGTAGAGAAGCATTCTATGGAGACAAAGAATATAATCGGAATTCTTTTTCCGTGTAGCGATTGCAAGAACCATCTTGCATGGAGTGACGTGACAGTCAGATCATACTTGATTGTACAAGGTTTGTGAAGGACTACACAGTTTGAATCCATCACAGCAAAACACCCGTTAACATCGTTGAGCCACGAGAAGAAAAATATCGAAGAAGATAAACCTACATTGACAAATTTTAAACTTAGCTTGATGCAGAAGTGCTGATTGCCTATGAACAAGGTGGTGGTGGTAGTGGTGGTCGAGCCGCTGAGGACAAATTAAGCTGGTGTCAATTATGGTTGTTTGACATGTGGGGGATGAAGCAGTTGACAATGACAGCGGAGGACGTGACGCGGACGAAGCTGATGGGGGTTATTTGGAGAAAAATGCTTAGGGCTATTGGACCAGAGGTGATACTCAAGAGCGCGAAAGGTCTAGAAAATTTAAAAGGCTAAAAAGCAGTGAATGAGAGTTTATATGGTGTTGAGAAGAGTTGTCCAACACACTGGATGGTGCTACGTTTTGTGCTTGAGCTGTTCATCTTGAAGGCTAAGTACGGTTGGTTGGACTACAGTATGAGGCGAAGAAGGTTATAAGTTTATTGACATAGCTTTCATCCGGGAGTATTTCAAATTATCGACTTCCATGGAAACGTGAATTTAGCTAATAAAGAATCAGGTTCCTCCTGGGGTAACACAAGGTTAAAGGATAGGTTGGATAAACACAATTTCTATATGTGGCTTTGAAACTAGATAGGTAAGAGGGATACATTGTTTGTTCACTTCAGGTCCCTGAGCCACTTAGCAACAGGGAAGGGGTGAGACGGGTGGTAAGTCTCCCAATATATAGGGGTAGACCATCATTATAAAAACTTACCCAAACATGGTGGAATACAGAGATCAGTTAGGGCTGCCACCACCCTTTGAATACCACAAACAAACCAAAGGGGGAATCCGCAAATATTTGTGAGCGTATCGTACCTACTTCCTCCGTCCTGAAATATAGTGCAGTCTAACTATTCTAAGACAAAATAAAGGAGAGTATAATAGATGCATGTACCCTTAACTTACCTTCCTAATGTATTGAAATCTAATTCTATTCGGCATGATAAATGGTGAACTCTTAGTCTCCTTATATAAAATATGGCAAGTACACGAGTTACTTTCCTTACAAAATATGGCAAGTACATAAATAAACATTATCTTCTTGTTCCCCGAATGCAATATATTTGAAGACAAATTTCAAATTCCATAATTCACTATATTTCAGGACGGAGGGAGTATATCTTACTAGTCTAATCTGAATTATGATGACATTGACTAGAGCACTTGGCTGTGAGTGATAAACCCACACTACCAGAAATAGGATCTTTGCCGTGTGTCCAAGCCACACGGCGAAGCCCAAAAAACACTCGGCAAAGGCTTTGCCTAGTGTTACACTCGACAAACAGCACATGGCGTACACAGTGATGGCAAAAGTTTATTTGCCGAGTGTTTTTTATCGGGCACTCGGTAAAGACGTTGCTTGAGTGCTGAAACCAACGTTCGGCAAAAAAAAGTATGTGACGGCACGGAGACGGTCACGGAGTGTTTGCCGAGTGTCTAACGGCCTCGGCACTCGGCAAACATGACCTGTTTGCCGAGTGCCCCAGCCCCGACACTCGGCAAATAATGCATGTTTGCCGAGTGTCCCGGCCCAGACACTCGGCAAATAATCCATGTTTGCCGAGTGTCACATCCCGGACACTCGGCTTTTGGTCTCTTTGCCGAGTGTCACAGCGCAGACACTCGGCAAAGAAGCCATTTTGTCCCAGAATGCACAGATGTTTTGCATGTGTCCGCTTTACCGAGTGTATATTTCATGGCACTGGTCAAATAGCCCTTTTGCCAAGTGTAACACTCGGCGCAGGAGGAGATCAAGAGGCAAGTGCAGCTAGCAATGAGTCAAATGCAATCGCAATCAACGTCGGGAGTCACCATTAGCCCCGTTGGTCAGATGAAAAGTAGTTGTGCTTCCATGGAGCTGCCAGTTATTCAAGATGACGCTGGGTTGCGCTTCCCTGTTGATGACATTACCGAGCCTCTAACAACATGTGAGCTGCACATTCCAGATGGTAATAATGTATCAATCATGATGGCTGTCGGGGTTGTATCTCCAATAGACCGAACGAAGACACCAAGAATCCATGGGTTAGTTATTCAACCTGGATATGCTAGCGTCTCGGTCGATAGAGTGCTCAAAGGTTACAGCAATGTTCCTCTTGACATTGAAGGCGGTGATGGGGAGAAGACACTAGGAGAAGCAGAGAAGACATTTATTCAATGGCGCAAACGCTTCATCATCATTCCTGGGGCGCCACTGCTTCCCCTACCTCACCCTAGGTACGAATAAAAGTGAATGAAATATTATTTTCCATTAATTTTCTATTAGCTTCAAAAATAATTGACTCACAACTTGTTTTTGTAGCAGGGTCTCCCCCCAGCCTAGCCCAATCATTCATTCCCCATCTCATCACAGCGTCGCGGGGGGCGAGACGACTTCATCCCCACGACGATCTCCAACTCCTACACCGGCCCTATCGCCTCCACAACGATCTCCAACTCCTACACCGGCCCCACCGCCTCCACAACGATCTCCAACGCCTCCACGCCGGTCTCCAACACCGGCCTCATCGCCTCCATGCCGGTCTCCAACACCGCCCCCACCCCCTCCACAACGACGCACTACAGAGACGTCTAAGGTCCCGGCGGCAAAGAAGACCCAGAAAAAAGAGTTATTTTTCAAGAAATACTTCCTAAAAAGACTGATGAGCAAATAGCAGCTGAAGAAGACAAAAAAGTGAAAGATTTTTTTATAGATATCGAAAAGCAGAGACAAGCGAAGCTTAAGGAGAAGCCGTACTTTTACATACCACGAGATCTGCTGAGGCAGAAGGTCAAAGCTCACAAGAAAAAGATGCTTGAACTTCGTAAGCCTCGCCACTATCAGACTATGACCGCTCCCTCGTGAAGTCACATGATGCAGATAAGAAAAGAAAAAGAGCATCAGGGAAGGATGTCCCACAGCTCGGACAACAGAAGCAACCAATGCAAAATCTTATTGTTGCTAATGAATATGGTTCCAACATAGAAGTCTATCGACCAGACAACTCCGGAGAAGTATCGGTTCAAGACCTTAATGCTTTTTTTAAACAAACTGGTTTAACCTTGGATCAATTGACGGACAAAGCTCCAATCCAGAACCTAGAAGTTGATACCTGGAAGACTTATAAATTTGGCAAAAGTCTGTACAACCCTGCGGCTCTGAATGAATTGGGTACGCAAATATACTTGCTCTACAAGTGGTACATGCAGGCGTGTGGCAGGGGTGAGGAGTGAATCTTTATCAGATTTAGAGACCATCATTACTTCCGTGGCGATGACATCTTACATATTAGTTTCGAAGAATTGCATCAACTATACCACATGGACGCTCTGGACAAATCAATCATTAGCTGCTTTTGTTTGTAAGTGATTCTTACTTTTATTTAATAAACTCACTTCCATGTATACGTGTATATAATTATCCTCACATGTAACTTATATTTATATATAGATTCCAGATATCAGAGCTCCAAAGAATACAAGACACCAGTGTTGGCTTCATTGATCCTTATATCGTATTCAAAACCGATATTATTGCCAAGGAGCAATGGGTATCTGAAGTACTCAAGAATATCATGAGGTTCTTCGTGAAGTAGCACGACAAGATAATAATATTTTTTCCGTACAACTTTGAGTAAGTGTTAATAATAATGTAGTCTACACATTTTATGTAATATCAATACAACTTATATGCATGTACGTGTGTGTATAAGCCAATGCAGGTTTCACTGGATACTCATTGTCATTGAGTTAAACTCAAGTCGGTTAGTAATCTTGGACTCGTTGAGAAAAGAGCGGGCACTATACCAAGATATGATAGACATTATCCAGGGGTAATTTCGATCTCTCGCGCACAACTATTATTGAATAGACTTTGCCATAATTTATTAACGATCGTACATTATTGGTCGCACAGGGTTTGGAAAGAGTTTATTCGGCAACACCGCAAGGATTGCAAGGCACCACTTAATGTAGTTGAAATACCAGTAAGTTGTACTATATATACTTCCCCATGTGTTTAATTACTATATCGTACTTCAATTTACGTGTGAGATGATGAGAATAATCTTCTTCTCGTACAGTGGTGTTTGCGGCAGGAACCAGGTAATAACTTGTGTGGATACTACGTTTGTGAATTTATCACTGCGCACATAAGAAGAACTTCTGAAGATGTCCTCAGAGTTCGTATATATCAATTTTTTATTTATTTTTAAATGAATATATATATATATATGTATTAATATTTTTTCTTTTATTTCAAATGCAAGACTGAATGGTTGAAACAAAGGGTCATGCAAAAAGACCATCTGAAAGCAGTTCAAGAGTCAATAGCTGGATTTCTTCTAGAAAAAGTGCTAAATCCCAACGGCGATTTCTACTTTGATCCTAAGGAATAAATGATGTAAATTAAATGTTTATTGATATCGTTATTTTCGAGAACAAGATTATGAAAGTGTTGTATATATACATATATATCTATAATATATATAATTTCATACTTTATTCGAATATAATAATGCTCGAGATGAGAATTAGATATAATTATATGCGTGCGTGTATTTATATTAGCAACGTAGAATACGTACATAAAAACATATTATATATTAAACAAATATGTGTAACTGAACTGAAAATAAATTAAACAAAAAAAAGAAAAAGAAAAGGAACCTTTAGACCCGGTTGGGGTTACCAACCAGGACTAAAGGGTGCGGCCACGTTTGCTCGGCTGGAGAGCCTTTAGTCCCGGCTCGATGACCCGGGACTGAAGGTTCCACCTTTAGTCCCGGGATCGTTGTCCCGGCGCGGTAACCGGGACTAAAGGTCGTTACTGCCCGGGACAACAAGGACATCCTATAGTAGTGCGTGCACCACCAAGGTCCGCGCTGGGGAGGCGTTCAGCATCAGCCTCCACGTCGGCTTCAACTTCATCCTCCTCGTGGACCAAGGCCGAGATGATGGTGAGCAAGCGGCCACCACCGGCAGCGTCCCGTGCCGACTGTTCCTGCTGAACGTGATGCAGGAACGGCTTGGCCGTGCCATCTCGGTGATCTGCATCCATCCTCACGCATGCGCCGCCGCTGCCAACGGTGCTCAGCAGCTGCTGTCGACGCAATGCGAGCTACGGACCTTCTCGCGCGACGGCGACAGGAGCTTGTGCCATAGCCACTATCAGTCGTCGGTGTTCAAAGTCTTGTGCACGGATCTCTCCAATGGGCTACCCAACCCTGAAGGCTGCTTCCAGTTCTTGGTGCCCAACGCCGTTCTTGGGGTTGGGGACCACAAGAATTCTATCCAGGTTAAAGCACGTATCATCAACTAGATCAAACAGCTTTGTGTGTGCATGTCAAGGACTAATCTCAAACCTGCTGTAACGTGGACAAAGCATCCGGCCTGCTTGAAGTTGGTCTTGCAGACTTGGATATTGGGACTGATTCCATTGAAGAGCAAGTCATTCCTGGCCCCCAAAATTGTCCAGCACATAAGGATGATGGCAGACTTGGATGTGTGTTTCCTGTTCTGTATTTCCTGAGTTATATGTATGTTTCTTGTTCATCTGTTGCCCAGAGTTTAATGATGATCCTAATTCCGTTTCTCTTCTATCTGTGTACTCCTTTTTATCTTTTTTTAGTACTCTTTTTTATCTTATTAGTGCATACAATAAACCATGATGTCAAAAAGGGGCACCAAAAAGGCTATAGATTTAATTTCTCCTATGTTTTCTCTTGGATTAAGGCCAATTTTAACCCACAAATCTTTTGTTCGTCTAATTTTATGTATTAACCCCAACTACAAAACAAGATAAGTTTGGCGCTAACATGCTGTCTTCCAGACTAGTGGTTGTCAATTTCAGACTCTTGGGAATGTTTGCTTTAGGAATGCCGATTTTACATTTGGGGTCACCGACTGTGTGTACTGTCTTTTTTTGAAGAACCAGCGGCAAGAGCATGCCGGTATGTATTAATAAAGAAGAGTTTTACACAAATTAAAGAAAAAACACAACACAACCCTCACGAAGGAGGCAACAACAAGATCACCACCACACGAGAACACAACACCAGCGAACCTCAAAAGCAACAACCATCGAAGGCCACCTTGCACGCCACGGAGAACAAACAAGGTAGACTAGAAGGGGGGAGGAGGTTTTCCACAACGAGGCCTCCAAAGAGGGAAACGGCATCCACAGATGCCGACACCGCTGACAGGAGAACCACGGTTTTTCAACCAAACTCCCAGAGGGTAAAGGAGCCTCACAATAATGCCTCCAACGAGGAGCGTGACGCCAAAGGCGGCACCATTGTCGGTCATGACCAATGGCCAGACAGGGCCTTTGCCCGACAACCCCCGTGCCCAAGCCACCAAACCAGCCACACTATGACTCGGCATAGCCAAGAACCGCAACAAGCTGTCGCTAGTAGGAGATCGCTGTGGTACCAACGAGGTCACAGGCATGCGTGACCTGTCGCCGCCACACCAGCCAACCAGGGCCGCCTCCATCCTACATAGCACCAACCACCGTGGGAACTCACATCTTGTTCCTGCACCATGCAAAGGTTGTCGCCGACCTCGCTGCACGTCGTCGTCCCTCAAGCTTCTAGAGATGCCACGAGCATTCCCGCATGCACCAACTTCTTCAAAGAGCCGCCATCCGGCTGTTGTCGCAGCGGTAGCGAGCCGACCACTGGCATGCGTGGCCAGTCACAACCGCGCCGGTCGAAATGGACCGCAGCCAACCGAACAGATACCAACTACATGAAGGTCGCTCACAGGAGAAAGCTTGCCACACCACTGTCCACTTACACTAGACGCCGCAACCAAGACCTTCCACTGAGACACCAAAGTTGGTAGTAGTCCTGCAAAGTTGCCACAAACGTACCCGTTGTGCCTCGCCAACCAAAGGAGCCACCGCAGCCCTGCCGAAATTGGCCACCGCAAGCGAGACCAATCGCAGTGGCCACGACTGCAGAGAGACGCCATGGACGAGATATCGCTGCTGCAAACTGATGCAGTGCCGGCCGTGGAGGACCGATGACATCCTGACCAGCGCCGACCACCGCAGGATGCCCCAGGAAGGAACGAGGCCTCCCCAGCCCAGCAGCCTCGCCAACACGCACGGCGGCCACCACTGTCGAGGCACCAAACTGGCGCACCCACGCAAAGGGTGGCATTGCCTGCGCCACCACAACACGTGCCGCACCATGGCCGGTTCACCCGCGAACGCTGCAAAGCCACCGGCGCGCCCGCACGGACATGCCCCGTACGTGCCGCTCCGCCTACAGCCTCACACGAATCCGCGGCCTCCTTCCCGGGGGATATTTAACTTTTTACCATTATTATCAATTGTGACTCCTGAGATAACATCTTTAGGTTTGGCGCTACGTTTTTAGCATCGGAGAGAGAGAAACGATACACATTTACCACTTTTACTCGCGTGGCACGCCAGGTCCACTGTCCAGTTCGGATCCGAGTTAGCCGACCGATGTAAAATGACCGCCTGCCCCTGGCTTCTGTATTACCCCGAGCCAGGTACTGTGCTTGTGAGTCGATCGGTGGACTCGCTCGTGCGCCATTCTGTGAACTCGCGTTGCTGAAAGTGGTTCACGTGATCCAAGCCTGAAAGAGGGGTTCAAGCCACTTGCATCCGGGTCCCACCGTAGTGACGTGGCGTGCTCCTATTGGATGAAGCAACATGGCCACCAGCAGCCCTGAAGGACTCAGTAAGCCGACTGCGCTTGTCGGAGCCAAGGACGGGAGGTGCTCGCTGAAGCCGGGGTCAAGCCCGCCGGAGCTGGCCGCGCTCACCGAAGCCTAGGTCGCGCCTGCCGGAACCGCGAGACGTTGTAGTAGTTGGGCATCAGCTTCGCCGCGGTCACGGTCGCAGCCACGGCGAGGAGGAAGAGCACGGTCACAGCCACGGCGAGAGGAAGAGCAGCACCGAGCGCGTGCCTCGTGCGCAGGCCGTACGGCGACGACAAAATCACCGTACCAGCAGGTTTGCTGCTTGCCAACCAGGCACGGAGCAAAGATGAGTGCCTTGCCTACGGCCGCAACAAAGGATGCAAGGAGAAACTGACCACGGTTACCTGTGCGGGAGCAGCAAGCGGCCGAAACACACAGGTGTGTGGGGAGGTAGGGTGGAAGTGGCACGCGGTGCCCGCGGCCGGCTAGCACAGGGACGTCCACCGCCGCTGAGCACAAGTGTGGGGGCAACACGCGGCCGACGATTGCGGCACCGTTCGAGCGTCCCGCCTGCACACCGCGCTCCCGCACGCCGCCACGGCCCACGGCGCCCCGCATGACCTCAACATCTCCATCTCGGCGCGGGACCAAGTGGCATCGGCGCCGGGCGTGCTGGACGCGCTGACGTCCACGCTGCGGTCCGGCGACGCACCGCACGGCCGTGGCGACTGGCGGCCACTCCTGGCGGCGCTGGTCGCACTCCTTTGCTCGCCGCCCAGAGCTAGCACGCACGCCGCCAGGGACGCGCTCAGCCGCGCCGCGCTGGGCACCGTGCAGGCGCTCTTCACAGTACGGACGCGCGCGGGCGCTCGCCGCCGCTCCGCTGGCGCACAGGCTGTTGCGGCGCTCGTTGCTCTCACCGCTGCTCCCTCGCGCGCAGGCCTCTTGGGGCGCTCGTGGAGCTCTCCGCTGCTCCGCTCACGCGCAGGCCGCCGCGAGCGAGCGCCGCCGCTGGCGGGCTCCTTCTAACGGAGGAGGCGGCGTGACCCTAGCTCCGGCGGTGGACGCGGCCTCGTCGGGGTCACTACCGTCTCGGGTGGAGACGGGCGGTGTCACCATGAACTGCACGAGCTCCTCCCCTTCCTCACTGGTGCGGTGATGGCCAGAGGTTGAGGAAGAATCTGACTTGTGGGGGCTGTGTGTCGTAATGGGGGGAGGGAGAAGCCAGGGGCAGGGGTGGTCATTTTACCTGTGGATGTTGACTTAGATCCGAGCTGGACAGCGGAGCTGGCGTGCCACACGAGCACAAGTGGTAAATATGTATCGTTTTTCTCTCTCCGATGCTAAAAACGTAGCGCCAAACCTAAAGATGCTATCTGAGGAGACGCCATCGGTAATAATGATAAAAAGTTAAATATCCCCCATCCCGGGCTCCACCAGATCCGGCCAAGAGAGCCACTAGTAGGAGATCCTTGTGGTACCAACAAGGTCAAAGGCATGCGTCGCTGCCACACCAGCCAACCAGGGCTGCCTCCATCCTACATAGCACCAACCACCATGGGAAGTCACATCTTGTTCCTGCACCCTGCAAAGGTTGTCGTCGACTTCGCTGCACGTCGTCGTCCCTCAAGCTTCTAGAGATGCCACGAGCATTCCCGCATGCACAAACTTCTTCAAAGAGCCGCCATCCGGCTGTTGTCGCAGCAGTAGCGAGCCGTGCGTGGCCAGTCACAACAGCGCCGGTCGAAATGGACCGCAGCCAACCGAACAGATACCAACCACATGAAGGTCGCTCACAGGAGAAAGCTTGCCACACCACTGTCCACTTGCACTGGACGCCGCAACCAAGACCTTAGTTGCCACCAACGTACCCGCTGTGCCTCGCCAACCAAAGGAGCCATCGCAGCCCTGCCGAAATTGGCCACCGCAAGCGAGACCAATCGCCGTGGCCACGACTGCAGAGAGACGCCGTGGACGAGATATCGCTGCTGCAAACTGATGCATTGCCGGCCGTGGAGGACCGATGACATCCTGACCAGCGCCGACCACCGCACGATGCCCCAGGAAGGAACGAGGCCTCCCCAGCCCAGCAGCCACGCCAACGTGCACGGCGGCCACCACTGCCGAGGCACCAAACTGGCGCACCCACGCAAAGGGCGGCACTGCCTGCGCCACCACAGCACGCGCCGCACCATGGCCGGTTCACCCGCGAACGCCGCAAAGCCACCGGCGCGCCCGCACGGACGTGCCCCGTACGCGCCGCTCCGCCTACAGCCTCACACGAATCCGCGGCCTCCTTCCCGGGCTCCACCAGATCCGGCCAAGAGAGCCACAAATCGACGGTGGAGCACGCCAACCAAGCCGCCGCCGTCCGTCCGGAGGGAACGGAGCCCGGCGGCGGGAGGAGAGGCGCCGCCCGAGCCGCCCTGGGCGAGAGCGACACAGGGGCGCGCAGCCGCTGCACGGGCATCCCGGCGGCGAGGTGCAGCAGCGACGGAGAGGGGCTGCGGTGGCTGGGGTGGAGGCTCGCCGCCCGTGTCGCCCTGTAGAGAGCGACGCGGGGGCCGTGGCTAGCTACTCCTCAGTGTGTACTGTGATTGAGTTGAATTTTACTACTGGGGACGCGTGGCGGGTCCAAGATTTTAGGCTTGGGTATTCAAAATGTATATGGGTATAAATAAAAGTTTCATAATCGAAAGGCTAATATTTGTACCTACAAATTAAGCCACTAATTTAAATTTAAATCAATAAATTAAATACGCTAGTAAGTAATTGAAAAAGTCCCTCAAATTGATACCTACAATAGCACAGAGGGGCCACGGACGGTTGCCCACAGCAAGTCGTCACCACATGGCGCCAGCCACCAAGGCCCAGGTGGGTCACCATGTGCTTGTTTGACACATGGAGGAAACAAATTTTATGTGACACCATGTGCTTGCTTGACACGTGTCCCAGGTCCACCAGTCAAAACAATAATCAGCCCCACGGTATCGAGCCGATGGGCCTGAGCCCACGCTTCTGCGGTGGTTAGTTTTGTTGACATGGGAAGATGTACTTGGGCAATAGAGAAGGGAGAGACAATGGAACTCTTGTGTGGAATTATGGAGAATGACGCTAAGTCTTAGCTGGCGATCATGATGGAAATCCTACCATAGAAAGATATTGCTAGAGTGGCGATCACATTGTGGACTATTTGGTTTGCACGATTGAAGGCGATCCACGAAGATGTTTACCAAAGCCCTCTGTTGACGCATAATTTTGTGGACATGCTTATGTTGGAGCTAGGGGAGGGGAAGCAAGTGCAGCGGCCCCAGACTCGGGTGTACCAGAGTAGGCCGACATGGATTGCACTCCCCTCAGGTGTTGTTAACATCAATGTTGACGTGGCTTTATCCAAGAACACATCCACGGCTTCGGAGGCAGCAATAGCAAGATACTAGGATGGTCGATTTATGGGAGCCTCGGCACAGGTCCATCAGAGAATTGTCGACCCGGAGGTGATGGAATCCATTGCATACAGAGAAGGGATGGCTCTTGCCTCAAACCTACGAGCTGACGGTCTCAGATTAGCCAGTGACTGTCTGAATGTCGTGAAGAGTATCCAACAAGGCGGGCTCAGAATCTATAGACATGTTATCCGGGAGATCAATGCGAGGAAGACAACTTTTAGATGTGTCGTGTTTATACATGAGCACAAGGACTCAAATACCGATACTCATATAAGATAGCTCGTTGAGTTAGGGCAGCATGTTTGGTTCTTAAATCCACCTAATGTTGTTTGTAATATGTATAATCCTCCTAGCTGAATAAAGAGGGTTGCGTTACTAAAAAAAAACCAGATCGAGTGAGCACAACGTGTGTTAAGCGATTAGATGGTGTCGCACGTGTCCGCTGTGCAACGGTGTCATATATAAATTTTTTCCGGTGATGGATGCCTGCAGTTCAGTTGAGCTGGTGGGAGTTTAGTTGGGCTGGTAGTAGTTTAGTTGGGCTGTTGGGCCTTGTTAGGTTGTCTAATAGGGAGGAAAATGAGCAGAAAGACGCACATTTTGGGCTAGATTCGTTACAGAGGCTCCATATTAGGTTTCCTTTTAAAATACAAATACATGTATATACTCTCTCTCTCTCTCTCTCTCTCTCTATATATATATATATATATATATATATATATATCAAAATAATGTGTATCCATGTGAATACCCTTGAATATATAGTGTGCCCATCCCTGCCCATACGGAAGTATTATGGTCATTGCTAAGGATGATGAACTCGCAGAGATGAAAAGAAGAAATTTACTGCTTCGGACGGGATGAAATCGCAGAGATGAAAAGAGAAATTTACTATTTGGGACATCCGGATGGAAGTATTATATTGCGGTCACGGAGCAGGAATGGGTTGACGTGTTAAACAGCTATTGAACACGCTGCCCGGTGAATACCGTTGTGTGGACTTCAAAAAAATTACGAACCAAAAAGACGGCAACCAGACGGACAAACATAAAAAAATGGCAACCAGGCGGTTAAACAATCACACACGGGCGTGGCCGAGGACAAGTGCCGTCCATTCTGCGTTTTGTATAAAAAAACTGGATCGGAAAGATCACTAGTTGAAAACGAGGTACTACAATCCAGCAGAAAAGAGCTGAACTAAAAGCATCTCCGAGATGTTCTAAATATCCCCGTGATGCTCGGTTTTACCTATTTACGGGTCAAAAAGCTCTCCAATAGCCTCTTCATCGGCTTCTCTAATTTTCCTCCTCGTGTATCCCGCGACTTTCGCTCGCAAAAAAAAAAAAGGTGGTGCCCTATAGCGACCTGCTTCACATCCGCGCGCATTGCCAGCATCATACTCAAGTAGTGGCGGGATCAACAACTTTGATTAAGGGGCCGGACATGATGATACCTCTATTATGAAAATTATATACACAAGTGTATGTTTTCAACAGTTTTTTCAATGTTTTTACATATCTAGTTAGTATTCGTAAAAAAAAATCACAATTTTACCAGCGATTGTTCTGCCGGCCGAGAGCCCGTCCTTGGCGACAGAGGTCACTGCCACCATACGAACAAAAAAAGCACGAGACTGAAAAGGAAAGCAAGAAAAAATTCGGAGACTTTAAAAATAGAGAGTGATTTAAAGACTCTGCTATAGACCATATCCAATTTGACTGTCTAAATAAGTTTAGAGAGCCAATTTAAAAATCCAAATTTAGGGCCTGTCTAGATTCTAGGGCTAAAAATTAGCTCATCTTGTGAAAATGGATTAAACATGAGCTAATTATAGGCTAATAAGGGCTAATGGACTTGATATATTTCTTGTAACCGTAGAGAAGCATTCTATGGAGACAAAGAATATAATCGGAATTCTTTTTCCGTGTAGCGATTGCAAGAACCATCTTGCATGGAGTGACGTGACAGTCAGATCATACTTGATTGTACAAGGTTTGTGAAGGACTACACAGTTTGAATCCATCACAGCAAAACACCCGTTAACATCGTTGAGCCACGAGAAGAAAAATATCGAAGAAGATAAACCTACATTGACAAATTTTAAACTTAGCTTGATGCAGAAGTGCTGATTGCCTATGAACAAGGTGGTGGTGGTAGTGGTGGTCGAGCCGCTGAGGACAAATTAAGCTGGTGTCAATTATGGTTGTTTGACATGTGGGGGATGAAGCAGTTGACAATGACAGCGGAGGACGTGACGCGGACGAAGCTGATGGGGGTTATTTGGAGAAAAATGCTTAGGGCTATTGGACCAGAGGTGATACTCAAGAGCGCGAAAGGTCTAGAAAATTTAAAAGGCTAAAAAGCAGTGAATGAGAGTTTATATGGTGTTGAGAAGAGTTGTCCAACACACTGGATGGTGCTACGTTTTGTGCTTGAGCTGTTCATCTTGAAGGCTAAGTACGGTTGGTTGGACTACATTATGAGGCGAAGAAGGTTATAAGTTTATTGACATAGCTTTCATCCGGGAGTATTTCAAATTATCGACTTCCATGGAAACGTGAATTTAGCTAATAAAGAATCAGGTTCCTCCTGGGGTAACACAAGGTTAAAGGATAGGTTGGATAAACACAATTTCTATATGTGGCTTTGAAACTAGATAGGTAAGAGGGATACATTGTTTGTTCACTTCAGGTCCCTGAGCCACTTAGCAACAGGGAAGGGGTGAGACGGGTGGTAAGTCTCCCAATATATAGGGGTAGACCATCATTATAAAAACTTACCCAAACATGGTGGAATACAGAGATCAGTTAGGGCTGCCACCACCCTTTGAATACCACAAACAAACCAAAGGGGGAATCCGCAAATATTTGTGAGCGTATCGTACCTACTTCCTCCGTCCTGAAATATAGTGCAGTCTAACTATTCTAAGACAAAATAAAGGAGAGTATAATAGATGCATGTACCCTTAACTTACCTTCCTAATGTATTGAAATCTAATTCTATTCGGCATGATTAAATGGTGAACTCTTAGTCTCCTTATATAAAATATGGCAAGTACACGAGTTACTTTCCTTACAAAATATGGCAAGTACATAAATAAACATTATCTTCTTGTTCCCCGAATGCAATATATTTGAAGACAAATTTCAAATTCCATAATTCACTATATTTCAGGACGGAGGGAGTATATCTTACTAGTCTAATCTGAATTATGATGACATTGACTAGAGCACTTGGCTGTGAGTGATAAACCCACACTACCAGAAATAGGATCTTTGCCGTGTGTCCAAGCCACACGGCGAAGCCCAAAAAACACTCGGCAAAGGCTTTGCCTAGTGTTACACTCGACAAACAGCACATGGCGTACACAGTGATGGCAAAAGTTTATTTGCCGAGTGTTTTTTATCGGGCACTCGGTAAAGACGTTGCTGAGTGCTGAAACCAACGTTCGGCAAAAAAAAAGTAATGTGACGGCACGGAGACGGTCACGGAGTGTTTGCCGAGTGTCTAACGGCCTCGGCACTCGGCAAACATGACCTTGTTTGCCGAGTGCCCCAGCCCCGACACTCGGCAAATAATGCATGTTTGCCGAGTGTCCCGGCCCAGACACTCGGCAAATAATCCATGTTTGCCGAGTGTCACATCCCGGACACTCGGCTTTTGGTCTCTTTGCCGAGTGTCACAGCGCAGACACTCGGCAAAGAAGCCATTTTGTCCCAGAATGCACAGATGTTTGCCATGTGTCCGCTTTACCGAGTGTATATTTCATGGCACTGGTCAAATAGCCCTTTTGCCAAGTGTAACACTCGGCAAAGCTGCCACATATAACCAGTTTATTTAGTTCGGTCATAGCCACGTACCACATTCAAATAAACATCACATCCATCACAGATAGTTCACAATAGGCATCACATGCAGTTGATATAGATATATCGACCACATCATAGATGCAAATGAACATCAGAATCACAAATGCAAATAAACTTCAGAATCACAAGTACATAGTTCCCAGTCGCTCTCTAGGCTCATCAGGAATGCAAATAAACTATGACCACGGTGACCACTGTGACCACTGTCGGTCATAAGGCTCATTCAATGCCGCAGATTGATTCTGCACAAAGGAGAAGAGGTAAATCATTAACTGTGATCGATAACGAAACATACAAGTATTAGAAATAAACTAGCAACTAGAAAAAGTGATTAATTCTATAGAAACTAAAAATAGCTAAGTTACAGTGATTGAGAACAAAATAGTGATTACAAGGTTAACTACAAACTAGAAATAAAAAAGAAATTAGAAACTATAAACATACGCACATCACAAAGGAGAAAAGATTGATTCTACATAAACTAGAAACGGTGATTATAAGGTTGTGAAGTGACTCACAGTGCCTGAAACAGTATTTGGAGCAGGTTGAGGAGGGATTGGCATCGGTGGCAGAGGTTGACCGATTGCAGCGTAAACACCCCTCATATATTCAAACATCTGCAATCGCTCTGCCTCCATCCTCTACCGCTCTGCCTCCATCCTCTACCGGTCTGCCTCCATCTTCGCCTCTAGCTCCTCCCGGCGCCTCGTTTCTTATTCCAGCTGAGCCTACAATATTTCATCCCAATGTTACAATGCAATGCAAAAGTATATAAAAATCAATGAACGATGAATAAAACAGAAATAACCTAGAGCGCGTTCATCTGGAACCGTATAGAGTCCGACCGTGGGCGTATCGCGGGGCTAGAACTCGTGCTTCGTGCTCGAATCTAGGAGAGAGTGGGAAGTACTGGCTGTGTCGATTGTGCCATCGCCAATCCTAAACCGGCCATGCTTCTTGCCTCCTCTCGCCCTCATGACCACTTCTCCATCAAGGTCATGGGCGCTCGGATCATACTATGGGCCATGGACCGCCCTTGCCATCGATGTGTATCCATCGAGGCGGCTGTGGACGGACTCATTGCTGTACGCCGAGGGCGGTTCCTCTGGATTGTAGGCGACGTTGGCCGTCGCCTTGCCCTTGTGGGCCAAAGCATATGCCATGAACTTGGAGCAAGGTTCACCACCATGTGCCGCCGACTGCAAAAAAGCAATATGATTAGAAATTATGCAGAATTGAGCGTTAGAATAAAGAAATGATTTCGCGTACCCATCTAGCCGCGTATTCTGAGAGGTTGAGGTTGCCTTGATGGTGTGGTGCACCCGGCATCAGCAAACGCCTCTCCTGGCAAGCATTATGATTCTCCTCCCGGCAATGTTACAATGCAATGCAAAAGTAATATAATAATCAATTGCATCTACAGGTTCCTACGTGGTGGTCTAATAGGTGAAGATAGGTCCTAATCCCACCCGAGGATGTGTAGATGGGGTTAGTTTCCATGCTCTACTCCTATCCGAGATAGAATTTCGGCAGCATCCTCCCCGCTGTTCTCCAAATACACATCCTGGCAGGGAGATTGTGTATCTAGAGAACAACAGGGAGATGCTACCGAAACTCTGTCTCAGATCGGAGTAGAGCATGGAAACTAACCCCATCTACACATGCTCGGGCTATCTAAAAAATGTGGACAATTCAAAACAGATACGATTATAGATATGCAAAGATCTGCATATTTCCAACTGTATCTCTTTCGAACAGGAGACGCCTAGCTAGGTTACGTGATATACGAACATCATACGGAAAGAGGGGTGTAGGATGCCTCACCTTGCTATCCTACAAAGTGACGAGTCGAGGACGGTGGGGAATGATCTTTGCAATAGTCTCTCCTGCAATAAATGAACATAATAGTGTCAATTATAAATTTCGGCAGCACCTCCCATGCACGGTGAGGTAACCAAAACATGCAACAAACCAATGGCACGATGGCCGACAACCACATACACACCAAACCAACGACACGATGGCCGACAACCACATACACATGTTATACCTTGCAAAACCACGGTATGTCCAAGGTGTGGGGTGGCGGGAGGGCAAGGCACAGAGCGGCGGACGGCGACGACAGGGCGGGGCAGGGAGCGGCGGGCGCGTAACCTATTATAACATAAAACAAACCATGTTATAACCAAATTACAACACTAGATATGATGATGGCTAGCTAGCTACGAAACACTAGATATGATTTGCACTCCTGATCACTAGATGGTTTGTAGGGTTTTTCTTTTGGCCCCTGAACACTAGATTCCCAGGCCATAGCTACTACTAGTGCTGTCGATTCACAGATGAGAAGAGGACGAATGCTAATGAACCTTGCAGGCAGGGTCATGCGCTGGAGGGGAGCGCGCCGGCCGCCGGAGGGAGGGCACCAACCACCGGGGTGCCGGGGGCCGGCGAGGGGCCTGATGCAGGGAGAGCCGTGGGGCGACGATGGGGTCCCAGGGCGGCGACGGGGCAAGGGAGGCCGGCAGCGGCCAAGGGCACGGGGCGACGGCCGGGGGCACGGGGCGTGGCGTGGGCCGGCGGCGGCGTGGTGTGGCGTGGGCACAGGAGGGCGTGGCGTGGCGCGGGCACGGGACGGCGGCGGGGGGTGCAGGCACGGGACGGCGGTGGCGTGGCGTGTGTGTGCGGCCAGGGGTGGTTATGAGGGAGGTTTGCCGAGTGCTAGATCGCGGGCACTTGGCAAACCGGATTTTTTCATTTTCAAACCCTAAATTACTACGTGTGTGTGGGGCCCGGTGAAGTGGTTTGCCGAGTGTCTCAGGTCTTACACTCCAGATCAGGGGCACTCGACAAACTTTTTTTTTCATTTCCTTCTTTTCCATATGTGTTTTCCTCAATTTGTTCCGATGTACTTTGAAAATACCTTCTCAAATTCACTCAACAATATATATTTGATTTTTCTAGGAATATTATTCCATTATTTTATGTAGTTATAGCTCAAATTCAATTTATATCAATTAAAATTCTGTAATTGCACTTAATAAATTAAAATTATCAAACGGATCCAAACAATTACCAAAATTTCATATGAAACAATATTTGTTCTCTATTGCCTATACAAAAAGTTTTGAAGTCAAACCCTAATTCGACCGTCACTTTGACTCCAAATCTACCGAATCCTTCTCAATGCTACGATTCTTGTTTTGAGATACTTCGGTTTGTAAACATCGTACGTGACAGATTGTGCGAAACCTTCTCAATTTTTCCACAGCCTCCACGTATGATATCATGAGATCTTGACAAATCTCATTATTTTCAGACTTTATTTGCTTTTTTGGAATTTAAAAACCATTCGGCCACACGTTCGTGGTCGTGTTCCTGAACAAGATGTTCGAATTTTTTTTATTTCCTGGGTAAGGCCTCACATTGGACTCAATAACATAAATATCATTTTTACTCATTTTATTCTATTATTTAAATCACTTGCGGTTCAAATTTGACTTATACCAAAAAATTCCTTGAAATTCAATTAATTAATTAAATATGGCAAACAGATCCAGAAACATACCAAATCTGAACATGGAGTACCACATGTTGTATGTGGACAGTAGAAAAAGTTTCAAGGTCAGAAGAGAAAAAAAACTTATTATTTTATGCAGTTATATCTCAAATTCAATTGATATCAATTAAAATTCTATAATTGCACTTAATAAATTAAAATTATCAAACGGATCAAAAAAATTACCAAAATTACACATGAATCAATCTATGTTCTTTGTTGCCTATACAAAAAGTTTTGAAGTTAAACCCCAGTTCGATCGTCACTTTGACTTCAAATCTTACCGAATCCTTCTCAACGCTACGATTCTTCTTCTGAGAGTCTTCGGTTTGTAAACATCGTATATGACAGATTGTGCGAAACCTTTTTAATTTTTTACCATAGCCTCCAGGTATGATATCATGAGATCTTGACAAATCTCATGATTTTCAGACTTCGTTTGCTTTTTAAAATTTTTAAAACCATTCGGCCACACATTCGTGGTCGTGTTTCCTGAACAAGATGTTCGAAATTTCATTTCATTTCCCGGATAATGCCTCACACTGGACTCAATAATATGAATATCATTTTTCTACTCATTTTTTTCTATTATTTGAGTCACTTGCAGTTCAAATTTGACTTATACAAAAAAAAATTCCTTGAAATGCAATACATTAATTTAATATAGCAAATAGATCCAGAAATATACCGAATCCTAACATGAAGTACCACATGTTGTATGTGGAGAGTAGAAAAAGTTTCAAAGTCAGAAGAGAAAAAAAACTTATTTATTTGCCGAGTGCAAAAAAAAACACTCGACAAACTTATTTCTTTGCCGAGTTAAAAAAAACACCCGACAAACTTATTTCTTTGCTGAGTGCCACTAACGGACACTCGGCAAATTCCTAACAGCCGGCACACTAACTGATGGATGTCCACGTGGCGGTTTTTTTGCCGAGTGTCTCTGTTTTGCCGAGTGTTTTTTTCTAGTTTGCCGAGTGTTTTTTTTCAGCATTCGGCAAAGAGTTTGTTTATCGAGTGCCATTATTTTGCCGAGTGTGTTTTTTGCAGCACTCGGCAAAGAGGTTGTTTGCCGAGTGCCCGATAGAATGCACTCGGCAAATATTTTTTGCCCTCGGCAAATCTGCTATTTCCGGCAGCGCCGTGAAGAATGAAAATAAACACTTACCAAATCTAAGGATTTATTACCATAAAGAGTCCCGGATATCACCCGATCGAACATGAGCTTCAATCTGTCAAGGTATAGCTCGGAGAAAATGCCAACAAGCCCGGCACTCCCCTGCACACTCCTCACTCTCTTCTTATTTTCTAAGCTCTAAGTGGAGTAGGGCTTCTCCTATGCTTGGAATGACATACTTCTCCTTGGTTTCTTGAGAGTTGGGGAGTAATAGATAGATGTGTTACAAATCGGACCAAATCGCATTTCTTTACTTATGCATTCTTGACTCAGTCTTCAATACTTAATCAAATACCAAGCAACTATCAATCTCTCCTTGTTCATGCAAAGCAAGCTACTATTGAGACCAGACCATATTTATTTCTCTTTATATCATTTTGCACCATCAAATACGCTCGCTTCTTCTTCATTTGAGCAATACCATGAGTTGACATGATCATTTTCAATGAAACCTATTCAAATACTCATCAAACTCATTAGTCATTTAATTGTTTTGTCATCTAACCACCAAAATCGACAAAGGGACCTAGATGCACTTTCATAAACTTAGAATTAACGGGTATGGTAACCTTCGTGGTTTAAATACCGATTTTGGTGAAACCCTTCTTAAGTATGTTTTTATGGGTTTTTGTGCCAAGGTTTGTACTCTGACATGAGGAGAGGGAGATTAGTGACATCTTGGGGTTTTATGGTGCTTGGGGTGTTAGTAGCCACCATAACTAATCTTTTGATCCAACTAATTATGCTTCAATTGCTACTAATATCCAAATCATTGTAAAACCCTAGGAGAGGAAGTTCATTGAGGAAACTATCAAAGCATCTAAGATACATGGAATCGTGAGGGGGATACGTTGCTAGAGGTCCTGCGAGTGCTTTCAGCCTCAAATCGCTGAATTTAGGCTTGAATAAGGCTGGCGGCAATGTGTTGCTACTTCTTGAGCAAATGGCTGGAGCAAGAAGATAAGGGAGGCAGGGGCAGGGGTGGGGCGAGGAGGATTGCTCATAAGTCACACCTATCATGTCATATGGAATGGCGAAGGGGGGAAGGGTGGGAGGTGGCATTAAGCATCCACACAAGCGTAACAGTTCACTATTTTGGCTGCCACTGTGGTAAACCTTTCACGCTGCTGCATGTGGTGGCATGGCATAACTCTCATGCTAGAACTGCCACAATGGAATGGCACCAAGAAAAGGATTAGAAATAAAATATGAAAGTCAAGTCGTGTTATGCTTAAAATATGATTTTAGTAGGATTAAAATAAAAATTCATAGTATTACAATGAGTATTGTTGAAAATGAACATCAAAATCTTGCCAAAGAATGAAGAATGGTATGTGGAAAAAGAAACTAGACAGGAAATTTATTGTTTAAGTTGCATAGAGTAGGGTAACATTAATCAGATGAGTGTTGTTTCTGTGATTGCAATGAAACAGTTATACACTACCCCACCTAGATCCACTACACATATGCTTGAAAATTGACTAACGGGCATTGGGTGGGAGAAAAAATGATTTCCATGGAGTTGCTGATATTATTTGAGCAATTTGGTGTACCCATAACGACATTGTTTTTTAGAACAAATAAAAAAATTATGCAGGCTATATTCAAGGGGGTCATACTAGTTGCAGTTTTGGATGGTGCTGTAGTGTGAGACATAAGAGAGAAAGTTCATTTGGCAAGCAAAACATTGGCGTGGTTGTCGCCTTGGACGTCTTCATCGAGAATGGATAGCGAAACAATGATAGACTTTGCATTTGATATCTCTGTATTTGAGTGAGCTCTTTCCCCTTTATAAATTTCGAGCATTTAAACTGAAAACCTTGTAAGAATTGGCTGTTGTTTGCAGATGCAGTTGCTGAATATTTTTTCCATTTTCTATAAAAGAGAATAGAGCGGTACCAGCGAACACATAAAATTTGTAATTTTCATATTATTTTTTTTTAAAACAAGTTTGCATCCCAACTTTGAACAAAGTGTATCTATAGAGCAATATGGATATGTCAAGTTTATTTTTTGAGCGATTTAAATATGTTTCTAGGGTCTTTTATGATACTACCAAGAAGGTGGTTCACATCGAATAATTTGTCACTTGCTTAGGCTGCAGATAATTTTCTTTGTGATACTACACGTCTGAGCATTGACCATTCATGGTCAAATGATTGACTAGGTCAGTCCAGTTGAATAGAAACTACGAAACTAAGCGTACAGAAGTTCGGTAGAGGTCACATCTCAAACTTGACAGATAGATGCTCGTATTCTTTTAGTGCAATGGTAGCCAACAAGATTAGATGATTAACAAATGAGAAACTTTATTATGACCGGAGAAATTTTGACCGTTGACGAGGAACGATAATATTTGTGCGGTATCCTTTCGGACATCAGTTGGATATATATATCCGTTCAGATTGCTGGATTCGAATGTCCGTCAAAAATTGGTTATCTTGTATTTGTATTTGACATCCGACTAAGATCTTTTTAGTTGCATTTGATATCAGATAAATATCTGAGATATCTGAAAATTACATCCGAATTAATTGAGTATAAGTACTGAGGAAAGGGGGAAAAAACTACCTCTCACTTTTTAGCAATCAGGCTTGCTATGTCCTTCGCTGGTGCGTTGAGATGGTGCCATTAGGTCTGCTTTTATAACAAGTCTCCTCTCACAATATATTATCTATAAGTATTACTTATATTTATTTTTTTCTTTTTATGCATTCAACATTCCGACATTTATATTTTCTGATCTTTTCTCTCTTTGTATATTTGTTTTAGTTATCTACTTTTGTTCTCATGTATTTTGCTTTTTAAGCATAATTTATTAGAATTTGGAATCGTGGAGCGCTTGAATGATTGCTATATATACGTGTCATATACACTACGTGAAAAACGGTTTGTAGTAACGAAATAAATTTTTTTAGGAGCGGCTGGTGATGGAGCCGCCCCTACAGTGGCGTGCTCGGGATCCACGAGACCAGTCGCCCCAACAAATGGAATAGCAGGGGCGGCTGGTGATATGAGCCGCCCCTACAAATGGGTAGAATTTGTAGGGGCGACTCACTCACCAGCCGCCCCCGGTGTTGCTATTTGTAGGAGCGGCTGGTGATTGAGCCGCCCCAACAAATGCCTCACGTATAAATATCTGGGATTTGTAGGGGCGGCTCAATTACCAGCCGCCCCTATAAATGTCCGCTGTATAAATGGCTGCAGCCCACTTTCTCCTCAGGTCACTCACTTCAACCCGTGAAAGAAAGGTGGGGAGGCTTTAGGGCACATTCCAAAAATTGCTCTACTAAGGGGGGAAGGTTTTGGTCTCAAATCCTTTGGTGGAGAAGTTGTAGAAGGTAAGAAAATGCTATTCCAATTTTTTTTTAAGTTTTAATGGTTGGTTAGTAAGTAATTAGAGTTTTGTTTTTCTCTCTCTTCTATGGTGCTTGAGCTACTTATGAAGCAAATTAGACCTAAGTTTTGAATGTACTTGGGTAAATTAGGTAGGGGAACAAGATTATACCCTTATTTGATCCATATTTCTTGATTTTAGTGAACAATTAGTTAGTTTTATGTATGTTTCATGTGCATGTAGATCTAGATCCAGGGGTTGGTTTTTTTATTAATTTCATTTTTATAAATTTATGTTTGATGAAATTGGACTAGAGTTTGCATAAAAGATATTGGGTAAAATATAATTGTTAATAATTGTTGTCTGTGAAATTGTTTATTGTAATCAACAAATTTGTATTTTAATTATTTATGGATAAATAGGCCATTAATTAATTTTTCTCTACCATGGTGTGTTTGTATGCTTCATGTAATTATATTTGATTTATATTCATATATATCTGAAGTATATATAATTATTCTCAAGTAATTATTAATTTGATTCATTTTTTATATATCTCAATAAGTAGTCCTTTAATGTTTGTTTTGTTGTTGTTGTAAAAGATGGAGTACATGAACTCTTGGATGTATGGTTCGTTAAGGTTAAAGGCAGGTTTTTGTGAAGAGGTGGATAAATTTATTGAAGCCATAAAGAAGCATGCAACGACATTGATAGAGAATAAGGATACAATTATTTGTCCCTATAAAGATTACAAGAACCGTATGGCATGGACAGATGTGACTATCATCAGATCACATTTGATTATGTGAGTATTTGTTGAGGACTACACGGTGTGGATTCATCATGGTGAAACAGTTATTGTTAACGACGAGGATGGGGAGGAATACGACGATGAAACCCTAGAATCCCTGTCCCAATATTCAGCAGAGCTTAATGCACGAATGGATTCTGAGTTTGGCAATGAACAAGGTGGTGATGCTGGTGGCTGGGATGGTAACGACGAAGGTGGTGCCAATAATGATGGTGGAGCACGTGTCGGGGATGAAGATGATTTGGAGGACATGATTCGAGCCCTTAAACTAGAGATTTTACTAAAGAGCCCGAAAGGTCTAGAAAATTTAGAAAGGGTGACAAAAGCATCGAAGGAGACTGTGTATGGTGTTGAAAAGGGCTGTCCGACACATTGGACATTGCTACATTTTGTGCTTGAGCTAGTCATCCTAAAGGCTAAGTACGGCTAATCAGACTGTAGTTTCAATGATCTATTGCATCTTCTATCATGGGTGCTGCCACAACCAAACTCAGTTTTCGCCAACATATATCAAGCAAAGAAGGTCATAAGTCCATTGACAATGGGGGTTGAAAATATCCATGCATGCCCCAACCACTGTATACTTTTTCGTGGCAAAACGTTCAAGTCACTGGATAAATGTTCCCGGTGTGGGGCCAGCCAGTACAAGAACAATGACCTTTATGGTGGGGATGAAGCCTCCATGGGAAAAAAGGAATAAGAAAGGTACAAAAAAGGTGGTACAAGAATCTCAGCTCCATTAGGCAACGATGCAAAGTAGAGAAGAATTCCTATCTTGATAATGTGGTACCTGCCAATGACCGACCGCTTGAGATGTATCTTCCTAAACCCTAAAGAAGCCGCACTCATGACATGGTGGGATGATGAGCGTAAGGTGGATGATGATAAGATTACGCACCCGGCTGATTGTAGTTAGTAGCAAAGGATTGATGAGAAGCACAAAGAATTCAGTGATGACCCAAGGAATGTACGGTTTGGCTTGAGCACCGATAGAATGAATCCCTTCAATGAGAGGATGAGCGACCACAACACTTTTGCCAGTGATCTTGACCATGTACAACATCCCAACGTGGTTGTGTTAGAAGAGAAAGTATCTTCTCCTCACTATTCTTATTTCCGGCCCTAAACAACCAATCATTGATATAGACGTGTTCCTCGAGCCTTTGATGCAAGAAATGGAGAGGCTATGGAGGCATGGGGAGCTGATATATGATGTGTTCCAAAAGGAGGACTTCATATGTAGAGTAATAATATTTGTTACTACCAATAATTACCCCACGTTGTTTGCTTTGTCTGGACAGATTAAAGGGAAGACGGGATGCTTGGTTTGCTTGGATGGTACTACATGGGTGTTCCTGGATGCATCCAAGAAGATAGTTTACCTAAGGAACCGGAGCTTCTTAAAGAAAAGTTACAAGTACCGCAGCAAATTATTCTTTAGATTTTATGACAACACCCCGGAGATTGAACCCCCTCTGGAGAGACGTCATAATGGAGAACACGTGTATAGAATGGTGAAAAACATACGCGTCATCTATGGAAAGAAGAATCCAGATGGGACGAACAGAGATAGAAGCACACCTCCTGTCGAAGGCGTGCCTTTCAAGAAACAATCAATCTTCTTTCAGTATCTGCCTTATTGGCCAGACTTGGAGGTCCCCCATGCCATTGATGCTATGCACGTGCAGAAGAATGTCTTTGAGAGTCTTATTGCTACCTTGATGGACACTGGCAAGTCAAAGGATGGTCTGAAAGAATGGAAAGATATGGTGTAGCTAAACATGATGCCACAGCTTCACCCGGTACCTGAGGCTAATGGAAAATACACTCTACCCGCGGCGTGCTTCAACCTAACACAAGAAGAGAAGAGAGCTATATGCACTTTCCTAAGGGGGGTCAAAGTCCCGACTGGGTTTTCAGTGAATGTGAAGAAGCTAGTGTCGATGAAGGACTTGTCAATAACACACTGCAAGGCTTATGATTGTCATGTGATGCTGATAGTGTTTCTATCTATTGTAATCAGGGCTATAAAGGCATAGTTCTTGAAAATGGCCATCACCTGCATGTGCTACTTCTTTTCAAAGATCTCATAGAAGATAATTGGCAAGCAAGAGCTGAGTGACCTACATGAATTTGTGGTGAAGACACAAAACCAACTAGAGATGTGTTTACCTCATGCTTTTTTGATATAATGCCACATCTCATGATTCACATGGTTCATCAGATACAGGTGCTGGGCCCTTGCTACTTGCATGAAATATGGTCCTATGAGCGGTTCATGTCGGTTCTAAGTCGATACGTGCATAATCAAGCATACCCTAGAGGGCTCCATGATAGAGGGTTATAGTACTGAAGAAGCTGTTGAGTGCTGTCAAGAGTACCTAAAAGTACAGAAAGGGATTGGTAAACCTGATTCTCGTCACAAGGGTAGGCTGGCTGGGAAGGGCACCAGTGGTAGAAAAGTGTTCATCGACCATGATTACAAAGAGGTGAGTTGGGTGCATTACAGTGTCTTGCAGAGTACACAACTGATGCAATCATATATTGATGAACACTTGGCTATCATTATGGCGGAGAGAAATGGTCATTCAGATGATTGGGTCATGAAACAGCACAAGCAACGACTAACTACATGGTTGAAGGACCAAAACATACCATCTGGAGAAACCATAGACTCTATTACCATCAGTAGGTTGGCAGAGGGGCCATTGAGACAAGTGACATCTTGGAATGCTTATGACATCAATGGGTATACGTACTATACCCACACAAAGAATAGTAAATATGTGAACCAAAACAACGGTGTTCGAATAGAAGCTTTCCATGGAGTGGGGCGAAAGATCCAATATTTTGGCATCATTGAAGAGATATGGGAACTTAACTATGGAAGGGATATAACGGTGGCCTTGTTTCGATGCCGCTAGATCAAACGACACCAACTGAACGAGATCGGATTGAGAGTCCTGGACCTCAAGAATCTAGGCTACCAAGATGACCCTTGGGTGCTCACTTCACGTGTCACAAAAGTTTTCTATATGCTTGACCCACAAAGTAACCTCTCTCGAAGAAGAAGACAAAGCACGTGGTTGCCTCCGGAAAGCAGCACATTATCAGAGTTGATGGCGTGGACAATGTTGAAGCTTACAATAACTACGATGAGATACCTCTATTCACAGACTTTTCTAAGAAGATCAGTGTTGTGAAAAAGAACCTGCCCAAAGACATATTGCCATGGGAACAAAAAGGTGTCAAGGAAAAAGTCGTTACAGCGGGCTAGCTAGTTGTTGAACGTGGAGTGTTTGTATAAGTGTGTGTGTTTGTAAGACTTCATTTATGCATGTGTGTGAGACTATATTTTTATGTATGTGTGTGAGACTATAGATTTATGTATGTGTGTGAGACTACATTTATGCATGTGTGTGAGACTACCCTTTGCAACATGTCTCTCGTATAGTTCATAAAACTATGAGTCATATGTGAATTTGTAAACAATATTTACTAATACTTTATCACATGTAGAAGTGACCAAAATAAAAGTGGTAGATAGTGATGAGTTCAACAACTTTTATGTTCACGACTTTTATAGTTGAAATCATTTAAGGTTTCAAAATCTTGTTTGAAGTTGTTATTTATTGAAATTCAAAATTTCAACTGTTTAAATTTGTTCAAATGAATAGATGACCAAAATAAAAGTTGTAGATAGTGATGTGTTCAACAATTTCTATGCTCATGAATCTTATTTGAAGTTGACTTTTATTGAAATTCAAAATTTGAACTGTTCAAATTTGGTCAAATGAAAAGTTGACCAAAATATAAGTTGGAGATCTTGACAAGTTATACAACTTTGGTATTCATCACCTTTACAACTGAAATCATTTAATGGTCGAAAATCAGGTTTGAAGTTGTCATTTTCTAAAATTAAAAATTTGAATTATCCAAAATTAGTGACAAAGATAGATGACCAGACTAAAATGATAGAGCATGATTTTAGAAAATTTTAGAAAAACAACCATCACATTTAGAGTTAGTATGAGGGAGAAAAACTAGTTACAAGTTTCAGCCACAGATTAAAAAAAGAAATCACACTTGTTCATCTTTGATCATCACGAAAAGTTGTGATTTTTCTTTTTAATCTCTGGGTAAAATTTGTAACTGGTCTTTCTCCCTCATACTAACTCCAAATATGATGATTTTTTTTCTAAAATTTTCTAAAATCATTCCCTATCAAGTTACTATGTTGATTTGGTCATTATTTTCATTAGACAAAGTTTGAGCAATTCAAAATTTCAAATTTTAAAAAATGACAAGTTCTAACGAGATTTTCAACTATTAAATGATTTTAGCTGAAAAAGTGATGAATACTAAAGTTGTATAACTCATCAAGATCTACAAATTTTATTTTGGTCATTTTTTCATTTGATAAAGTGATAGTAAACATTGTTCACAAATCAACATGTCTCTCGTATAGTTCATGAAATTATGAGTCATATGTGAATTTGTGAACAATGTTTACTAATATTTTGTCACATGAAGAAGTGACCAAAATAAAATTTGTAGATAGTGATGAGTTCAACAACTTTTATGTTCACGACTTTTATAGTTGAAATCATTTAAGGTTTGAAAATCTTGTTTGAAGTTACTATTTATTAAAATTCAAAATTTCAACTGTTCAAATTTGATCAAATGAAAAGATGACCAAAATAAAAGTTGTAGATAGTAATGTGTTCAACAACTTCTATGTTCATGACTTTCTTATTTGAAACCATTTAAGGTTTCAAAATCTTATTTGAAGTTGACATTTATTGAAATTCAAAGTTTGAACTATTCAAATTTGGTCAAATGAAAAGATGACCAAAATATAAGTTGTACATCTTGATGAGTTCTACAACTTTGATATTTACAAAATTTAGATTTGAGGTCATTTAGTGTCCTAAAATTCTATTAGTTGTTTTAAAATTCAAATTTTAAAATTTTATTTTTGTAAAGAAGAAAATATAAAATTATATCTATATATATAATAAAATTTTTTATATATACATATATTTATATATATAGAATAGTAAACAAACTAATATATAAATTTACATGTTCTTTATATATGAATGAATTACAGAATTAGTGATTAAAATAAATTGAAAAATATTTATAGGGACGGCTAACTCAGGAACCACCCCTACAAATCAATTTGTAGGGACGGCTAACT
>NW_027096665.1:0-40000 GCF_019320115.1 Miscanthus floridulus | reverse complement strand
TTATCGGTCAGACTTTTTAGCCATAAAATAGTGCTTTTTTCTCACAGAATCAGTCAGAATCAGCCGCAGAAACCATCAGCCGGGGCCTAAATAAATTGTCAAATTTGATTGAAATAAATAATTGCTGGTTTATTGAAGTAGAGAGAAGCTCAAGAAGCTTTGCGATTTATTTGTAAAAATCTTAGTACGACGTTAATATTCTATCGTCTATTTGATCATTTGCCTTATTTATTTATATATATTTATTATATAAAGTTTCCGTGCCTTGAAAGTTCGAACGTTGTGGCTGAGCTGGTTGGACCGACCGAGCATATGAACGCGCCGCTCCGTCCCACGCGTCATCGTCTGCCCTGCTCCTGTCCCACGCGTCGCGAGTGGTCACCCGTACGCACACAGCACAGCACAGTACCACAAGCACCGCGTGCTCACTCCTCACGCGCAGCCGCAGAGGCACAGCGGCTCCGTTCAGGTTGTCCACGATATAGCAGTGCCCATTTCCCCCTCTTTCCTCTCTTAAGAACCTGAGAGTTTAGGCTATCCGCACCCGGGACCTGAGAACGGACCTCGCCTGCAAATATGGCGGTGGAGGAGCTGCACCGCGCGCCGCTATGGAGTACGCCAAATCTCCGTTCGCTACAGGAGACCGGGACAGACAGAGGTTCCGCCCCGCGCCTGTATCCGCTCTCGGGGCGGGCCCCACGCCTGTATCCGCACCAGCGACGGCCTGCGGCATGATTTGGGGGGCCGTATACAGGCCCTCCGACGGCAGCGTGCTGCACGTTCCTGACCTGTAAAAGGAGTGCTGACGATGGGCCATCCTGCTTTGCCGGTTGGCTTGGCGTAGGCGCGGTGCGGTCAGCCTAAAGCCTCCATCCTATCCTTTTTCCCCCCTTCCCGAGCCGTCACGCACATTCACGCTCGTGCGCACACGCAGCCATGCTTGGTCGCTAGCACAGCAGAAGCACGGGCAAGAAAGCGCCATCCGCCAGATCCGGTCGCCGCTGCTCCTCCTGCTCCTTCCAGCTGCTGATCCAGGCACGCGGCGAGCAGCGGCGCCGTCGAGCAGCAGCCAGGGGTACGGCCAAGTAACGCAGGCCCATGTCGTTGGGGAGCGCGACTTTTTTTTTCTTTTTTTCTCACGAATTTCCTGATTGATCTTTTACCCCCACACAGGGTAGGGATCGTTCTTGGTGATCTGTGTTCTCTTTGAATTTTTTGCTGATTTGTGTTTGTTCTTCTTGAATTTATTGGAGATCTATGTTCTTCTTGAATCTACTTTCTTTTTGTGATGGTAGGGCGAGCGAGGTCTAGAGGGAGACAACAACCGTCCCACGACAAGGACCTCGGTTTGGCAGTCCTTTATTTCGCGGGTCAGAGGAACTCGGCGATTTCGCTCATGGGGCGCTTGATTTTAACTCGATCTGTCTTTGAGTTTGAGTTTGATTATATTGGTCTATTGGGTAATTGTATTTGATTTGGATTGCCCGTGCTGTATTATACTGCTATGATTTCATGATCTACATGGAAGATTTGCGGTGGTATGGATATAATAGTATTGTACTCGTACCCGTGACGTCCTTTTTAGTATCTTCTCCACGAACCTGTCATCCTTTTTAGTATCTTTTATTTACACGAATCGGAAACAAAACATAGGGAAGATTTGCGGTGGTATGGATATAATAGTATTGTACTCGTAGATGTGACGTCCTTTTTAGGATCTTTTACACGATTTACACGAATCGGAAACAAAAGAGGGCCAGATAAAAAAGATGCAGAAAATTTGCCTGTTTAGTATTACTAGCAAAAATACTCGTGCGTTGCAACGGGACTGTAATTTACTATACTACTGATGATACAGTGGTAGCATGATAGAGCTTTGTGTGGTGTCATGGGACTATAATTTACTATACTACTGGTGATGATAGCGGTAGCACTAGTAGAGAAACGATTTTTGATCCACTTTGAAATTTGCCTTTAGTCCCGGTATTTTTCGCGTTCGGGACTAGAAAAACCTTTAGTCTCGGTTGGTAGCTTCAACCGGGACTAAAGGTCCTTGTTCAACGGCTACTGCGGCAGGCTTTTGCTGCAGGGGACCTTTAGTCCCGGTTGGAGCTACCAACCGGGACTAAAGGTTAACTTTTACTCCCGGTTGGTCCCTCCAACCAGGAGTAAAAGTCTACTCCCGGCTGGAGGCTCCGTCCGGTACTAGAAATGGAACTTTAGTCCCGGTTGCTGTCTCCAACCGGGACTAAAGGTCCCCTCCTATATACCCCTTCTTCCTCCCCGAGCTCGAGCCACTTTGAGCTCAGTGTTCTTGCTTCATCGCCGGCCTCTCTTCTTCCTCATCGCCGGTAATCACAAGATTTCTTCGATTCCTCTATCGATTCTTCGGTTCTAAAGGTTACCAACTTTATACTTTCATGTTTCATCAATAGCATATCTCATTTTATGGACTAGATATATGTGGTTTTTTATGGTGGATTTTTTTATTTGTAAGGCATTTAAGCTCAAAATCACTTTAAAGTTTGCATATTTGGATGAAGGAAGGTTAAAGTAGTTATTCAAAACTAGTATTCAGCTTTCATTTCTAGCATGCATAGCACACTTCATAGTTTAGAGATATCGAGAATTTTAGAGTTTTTTAATTTTATTTGTTTATAAAATGAGAAATTTATATTTTATTAAAAATGAGTATAGAGAGTAGATGGCAACTGCTTCCGGGTCTTCGGCCTCTCATCGGGTTCCAAAGTGACTGAGGCCAGACCTCTCTCTCATTGCATACAACAAGTGTGAGGAGAAGATTGTGATGAAGTACCGGGTGAGGAAGGAGTGTCCTAACAAGGGTCGTATCTTCTACAAGTGTTCGGATCATAATATGAGTTATTTTGTCACATTTGATGATTATGGTTAATTTATACTTATTTTCATGATGATTGTGATTAAAGTTCTAATTTTTTATTTTAATTTCAGTGGGATGGCACTGGATGTTCAGGCTGGTACTGGGAGGAAGAGTATGTTGAACACGTGCAAAACTCTCTTGCACAGGCGGCTACGGCGGCTGATGAGGCAGTGATCCTGCGGAAGAAGCCCATAGATGTTGAACAAACGCATGATCTGTCAGTTTTAGTTGGGATTGGTCGCGAAATCCTTATACTGCTAAAGTGCATTTTAGCTTTAGTTTTTTTAGTGGTAGTTGGGATTGTCTATATTGTAGCGAGACTTTCATAAATTAATACCTTGTGTGGTGGCATGCATGTCGTATAATTAACTAATTATGTTCTAGGTTTTAATATGGTATATATGTCATGTAATGCAGATGAGCCGGCATTGGATGTACAATGCGAAAGTGAAAAGGAGAAGATCAAGTTCGAGCGCATGCTAGAGGATCACAAGAAATTGCTATACCCAACTTGTGATGCGGGGCAGAAAAAGTTGGGTACCACACTGGAATTGCTGCAATGAAAGACAAAGAATGATGTATCTGACAAGGGATTTGGGGAGTGACTGAAAATCCAAAAGAAGATACTTCCGAAGGATAACGAATTGCCCGCCACTACGTACGAAGCAAAACAGGTAGTCTGCCCTTTGGGATTAGAAATCCAGAAGATACATGCATGTCCTAATAACTGCATCCTCTACCGTGGCGAGGAGTATGAGAAGTTAGATGCATGTCCGGTATGTCATGTATCGCGGTATAAGATCAGGCGAGATGACTCTGGTGATGTTGAGGGCGAACGTCCCAAGAAGAAAATCCTTGCCAAGATTAGGTGGTATGCTCCAATAATACCACGCTTGAAACATCTGTTCAGAAACAAAGACCATACAAAGTTGTTGCGATGGCACAAAGAAGACCATAAGGTAGACAATATGTTGAGGCCTAGTGGAGAGCAATCAATAGAGAATTCCCGGAGTTCGCAAATGATGCAAGAAACTTAAGGTTTGCTTTAAGTACGGATGATATGAATCCTTTCGGGGAGCAGAGCAGTAGTCATAGCACTTGGCCTATTACTCTATGTATCTACAACCTTCCTCTCTGGTTATGCATGAAGCGTAAGTTTATTATGATGCTAGTGCTCATCCAAGGCTCAAGGCAACCTAGTAACGACATCGATGTGTACCTGAGGCCACTAGTTGAAGAACTTCTACTTTTATGGAATAGACTAGGTGTACGTGTGTGGGATGAGCATAAACAGGAGCACTTTGACCTACGAGCATTGTTGTTCATTACAATCAATGATTGGCCTGCTCTAAGTAATCTTTCAGGACAATCAAACAAGGGATATAATGCATGCATGCACTGTTTCGATGACATTAAAGGTATATTCTTGAAAAAATGTCGAAAGGTCGTGTACCTTGGCCATCGTCGATTTCTTCATGCGAATCACCCCCTACGAAAGAAAGGCAAGCAGTTTAAAGGTAAGGCAGACCACTAGACCAAGCCGGGCAACTGAACTGGTGAGGATGTACTCAATATGGTCAAGGATGTAAAAGTAGTATTTGAAAAGGCACAAGGTAGTGAACCTGTTCCGAACGACGCCGATGGTCACTCGCCCATATGGAAGAAGAAGTCCATATTTTGGGAGCTACCCTATTGCCAAGTCCTAGAGGTCCGTAGCGTGATCGACGTGATGCACCTGATGAAGAATCTTTATGTGAACCTGCTAGGCTTCATGGGTGTGTATGGGAAGTCTAAGGACACACTGGAAGCATGACAGGACCTGCGGTGTTTGAAAGAACGAGACAATCTGCATCTAGAGATGACAGATGATGGACGCCATTACTTAAGTCCTGCCAGCTACACTCTTAGCAAAGAAAAGGAAAGCATGTTTGAATGCCTAGCAAGCATAAGGTACCATCTGGATTCTTCTCGAATATAAAGGATATAATAAATGTGCTAGAGAAGAAATTCCTAAACTTAAAGTCCCATGACTACCACGTGCTCATGACGCAATTGCTTCTAGTTGCATTAAGAGAAATTCTACCTCCAAATGTGCGTCTAGCCACCGTGAAGCTATGTGCATTCCTCAATGCAATTTCTCAGAAGGCAATCGATCCAATGGATCTAGCTAAACTACAGAATGATGTGGTTTAATGTCTTGTCAGCTTTGAGTTGGTGTTCGCTCCTTCCTTCTTTAATATCATGACATACCTCCTAGTTCACCTGGTCAAGGAGATTAGCATTCTTGGTCCTGTGTTCCTGCATAACATGTTCCCCTTTGAGAGGTTCATGGGAGTCCTAAAGAAATATGTTCACAACCGTGCTCGGCCAGAAGGAAGCATCGCCAAGGGCTATGGAACAGAAGAGGTCATTGAGTTTTGTGTTGACTTTATTCCCAACCTTGACCCAATTGGTGTTCCTGAATCACGACACGAGGGGAGACTAAGTGAAAAGGGGACACTAGGGAAGAAACCATATATTGGTACACATGACAATTATTTTAGTAAAGCACACTACATAGTTCTACAAAACTCCTTCTTGGTGGATCCATATATCGAGAAACATAAAGAGTTGCTCCGATCCAAGTTTCCAGGGAAGTCTGAAGCTTGGATTACGCGTCAGCATATGAAAACTTTCAGCGACTGGTTGCGAAAAGAATGTTAGGGTGATGAGAGTATTGATGAGCAATTGTATTTGTTGGCTAGGCAACCATCGTGGCATATCCTCACATACAAAGGGTACGAGATAAATGGGAATATATTTTACACAGTAGCCCAAGATAAAAGGAGCACCAACCAAAATAGTGATGTCCGCATAGATGCCACCGACCCTAATGAAAATAAGCAAACATATTATGGCCGCATAGAGGAGATATGGGAACTAAACTATGCACCTACTTTTAAGGTACCTTTGTTCAAGTGCCAATGGGTAAAGGCGACTGGAGGCGGGGTAGCAGTCGACAACCAGTATGGAATGACAACCGTGGACCTCAACAATATGGGGTACAAAGATGAACAGTTCGTCGTTGCCAAGGATGTGAATCATTTGTTCTTTGTCAAGGACATGTCTACAAAACCGAAGAGAGGGAAAAACAACAACGACCCAATCAATGAGCCAAAGCGCCACATAGTTCTTTCAGGGAAAAGAAACATCGTTGGAATTAAAGACAAGTTAGACATATCAGAAGATTATGAAAAGGGTGACTGAATTCCACCCTTCACAGTAAACAAAGACCCAAGCATCTAGCTAAATGATGAGGACACTCCATGGTTACGGCGCGGTCATAACCAAGGGATATACATTAAGAAGAAGTTCACTACTGCGCCCGCTTGATATATATAGTGATATTTAATAGTGTGTATTAGAGGTATTATGTAATAATTATGAATTCAGAGATATTTATTAGGTGTTTCCTTTTTTTCTATGTTCAGATTAAATTTGTGTTTGATGGTGGGATTTCCATGTCGCACAAAGCAAAAAGCAAAAGCATTGCATCTGATGTGAAAAAATTAGTGAAAAGTTGTTAAGGGACATACGCCAAGAAGAAATTCATTGATGTTCCCGCTTGATATGGTGATGTATTAGACCTGTTATGTAATAATTGTGACTTCAGATTTTTTTGTCGTATTTTCATATTTTCTATGGTTTAAATGAATTTTCTGCTTGACAGTGGATTTCCCATGGAGAATGTGTGATGAAAAAACAAATGATCAACGATAATAAGATGTGAAAACTAATTTCCTGTTGAAAAGCAATAGTTTTAATGATTTTAATCAAGTAGTATATTTTTGCATGGTGCAAATTATAATTATTATTTACACTATGTTAAATATTTATACAGTAAAACAAAAGAGTTTAGGTTATAAATTTTTGCTGTGTATAATAATGCAAAACCAAGTCCAGAATTTTTTTTATAATTTTTTGGATAATATTTTATTTATTAGGCAATTAATAACTCTCTGCATATTTATATAAAATAAATATATAAAAAAAGAAAAAACTTCTGGAAACTAGCCGAAAGTCAACTACAGCCCACCTTTTCTCCTAGATGGATCAACCACCCGGGACTAAAGGTGGGCTACGTTTTCGCGGCCCGCCAAAAAATAACTTTAGTCCTGGGTCATGGATGCACCCGAGACTAAAGGTCAGACCTTTAGTCCTGGTTCTTACCAGCATCAGGGACTAAAGGTCCTTTAGTCCTGAGCCATGGATTCACCCGGGACTAAAGATCCCCTACATATATATCGCCTCGTCTTCTTATCTACCTCCATCATCTTCATCCATCGCCCGAGAGCCACCACGCCGTCGTCGCTCCTCATCGGCTCCAACTGCCTCCACGCGCCTCTCCCATCTCTCGCCGTCTCCGCTGGCGGCCTGGCTTGCTCCTCTTCCGTTCGTGCGCGGCGCCCAGACCTAGATCCATCGCCATCGTCCTCGCCCTCACCCAGATGTGATTTGGATCTACCACGCCCTCATCGCCGTCATTTATCCTCGTCCTCATCATCGCCAGCTTTGTCCCCGGCTCCACGCGCTCGCACACCTCGCCGTGCGCTCGTCGCCCCCTTCACCGGAGCGCTCATCGTCGTCCCCTTTGTCAGAGCGCTCGTCGTCGTCCCCGTCACCGCGCGCTCATCCTCGTTGTCGAGAGATCACCTCCGGCCTGCATCGTGCCTCGGGCTTGTCCTTCATCCCCGGTGGCTGGCTCTACACGTACGCATGCCTCGTCCTGGCTGGCTCCACGCGCTCATCATCCTCCACGCTCGTCGTCCTCAATCTCTTCACCATGCTCGTGCTCGTCCTCGCCACCGTGCTTGTGCTCGCCGTGCTATGTGAGCAACAGTGTGTGTATGAGTGTGTGTACATATAAAAAATAGATAGATTTTATTTGTAGATAAAATAGAAAAATGTAGTAGTTTACTTAAATATAATATATATATATATAGAGAAAATGTTGAGTGGATCGAATTATAGAAAAAATGTAGTAGTGTACTACAATATATAGTTGTAGAAATATATTAGAATCTTCGTCACAATTGAAAAGATTGTTTTTAGTAGTGCTATGAATTTTTTGGTATATATATCTAAATTTTGATATATTGACATTAATGTTGATATATATCCTAAGCTCCGCTCCAAACCCTAACCCGGCCGAGCTCCGCTCTAAACCCTAACAAAGGCGTAAATAATAACCTTGAATTCTATAGTTATATATATTTGATTCTTCATAATTAGGGTGACATGAATTTTGGTATATTTATGTACACCAATGTAGATCAAGATATATATAACCTAATATCCTAAACTCGCTGTCGATGTTTCACCACCGATAGCCTGCCACGGGGGTACCCGGGGCAGTATGTTCGGGCTTCAGCGTATGCTGAACTCGATGGTTAACGCAAGAGACAGCCGATTTATCTTGGTTCAGGCCCTCAATCGTAGATCGAGTAATAACCTTACGTCCAGTCGGCCTTAGCCTTTGCGTTGGATTGATTATGATATGCTGTGTTCGTGTTATTGTCCTCTCTCAGGAGCCCTGCCCTCCTTTATATAGTCAGGAGGCCAGAGTCCTAGTCGGTTTACAATTAGATTTCCTAGTAGGATTACTTAATAGTTCTACTACTAAGATTATATGGGAAGAATCCTAGTTGAACTATATCTTCTCTCTCTCTTGCGGGGTATCCTGTGGGTCCCGCGTCGACAAGCCCCCGAGCACTTCATGGTTGAGCTCTGAAAGTCTCGCTTTGCTCCTTCAAGTCTTGTTGAGTAGGGACAAGATGTCATCCGAGTGCTTTCTGGAGTGAAACCTTGTAGCGCTTCTTGGGATCTTCGAGTGGTGAGTGCTTTTCTGAAGAAAAAATACATCCATCTGGTTGTAGCCCCCGGGCCTCTTGCTATTTGGAACAAGGAGCTGGAGGATCTTGTCTTGAAGTTGTTCTGATTGTTCGTTGAAGTTTTATAAAAAAGAACTCGAATATGGCTCGTTCCGGGTTCTTTTTGTCGTAATGTCTTGAAATGGTCTGCGTTGAGGAAGTCTTTTGGTGACGTGCGCTTTTTCGAAAAAAGTACACTCACTGAGTGTAGCCCCCGAGCCTCTTGCTATTTGGAACAAAAAGTTGGAGGGTCTTGATCCTTTATGTTGTTTGAAAATTTGTGTTCTGAAGTAGTCCCCGAGACTTGGATTATGTCATCATCCGAGTAGTTTTTGCGGCATCTTTCCAAAGCGGCCCTTTAGTCTTGGATTAAACCATCATCCGAGTAGTTTCGCGGCATGCAGCCTCCGAGCTTATGTCCGGGTTCTTTTTGGGTGAAATTGCACTCACTGAGTGTAGCCCCCGAGCCTCTTGCTTTTGCTTGCAAAAGCTGGAGGGTCCATCCCGCAGCCCTGTGCTTTCTCCGAGTTCTTCTCTTTAGAAAAGAAATTGGATGAAGAGTCTTGATGTGTCGTCGTCGTTGTAGTCTTGAGTTTCTTGTATTCTTGGTCCTTTGTCTTTGGCTCCGAGCCTCCGGGAGTAGTTGAAATGAAGGCCCTTGTCCGTTCTAGTCACAATAAAGCTGAGGAGGTAATTACTCATGCTGAGGAAGAACTCGCCCTTGCTAAGCTGATTAGGCGCGGAGCTGACAGAGATCTTGTGCAGGCCCAAAAAACTATTGAAGGCTTGTCCGGGAAGCTGGCGACGGCTACTGAAAATTGGAATGTTTTGTGGAAATCTTTTCGTTCAGTAGCCGATGTCCTCCGGACTCCAGCGGATGATGGGCAATCTTGGGCGCAGTTCATTCCCCGAATTCCGACTCGTTTCCAAGAGTTCGCGAAGAAGTGTGCCCAAGTATGTACCAAGAATGTGCTGGCCCAGGTCCGGGTCCTTGCTCCAGAGGCGCCTCTCTCCAAGATAGCAGAGGAAGCTGAAAGCCAAGAATATCTTGACGCCGTTGAGAGGATGGAGTCCGAGGTCGAAGGTCTAGCCAGTAGGGTTGTAGATAGTCTAAATATTGACATTTCCCTTCCTGATGACAACGCCTGATTTGATTGAGCATCCCCTTGTAATATTACACTCCTTTTTAAATGAAGATTCTTTATTTTTGTTGATGTATTCTTTGCCTGGGTGCGGTTGAAGTTACTTGACTTGCTGAGTACTTTGTCCCGTTTTCGTCTCTGCTCCTCAAAAACAACTCTGTGTGTTATCCTGACGAGACCCCTCGATTTGTCGAGTACTTTTCTTTTCTTCCTCTTTTGTGATCCGTCGAGTGCTTTTGTCCGTGCTATGACTTGTTAGATGTAGATCTCTGCGTTGACAACCTTTCGCCTGCGCTATGTAAAACGACTCGGAATAAAATGTTGCCTTGACAAACTTCGGCATTCGAGTGCTTTCTTGAGTGGCGCTCGTGCTTTTCTGAAGAAAAAAATATTCCTATCTGGATGTAGCCCCTGAGCCTCTTGCTTTTCGGAACGAAGTGCTAGAGGGTCTTTTGAAGTTAAATTTCGGTCGACTGGTTTCGGGTGTTAGCTTTTAGCTACCCTCATCGGCGGGCTCAAGCATCTTTTCAGCTATTTTGCTCTCGGCCGGGATGCTCAGGCATGTTTTCAGCCATTTTGGTTTTTGTTTCGGGTGTTAGCTTTTAGCTACCCTCATCGGCGAGCTCAAGCGTCTTTTCAGCTATTTTGCTCTCGGCCGGGATGCTCAGGCATGTTTTCGGCCATTTTGCTTTTTGTTTCGGGTGTTAGCTTTTAGCTACCCTCATCGGCGAGCTCAAGCGTCTTTTCAGCTATTTTGCTCTCGGCTGGGATGCTCAGGCATGTTTTCAGCCATTTTGCTTTTTGTTTCGGGTGTTAGCTTTTAGCTACCCTCATCGGCGGGCTCAAGCATCTTTTCAGCTATTTTGCTCTCGGCCGGGATGCTCAGGTATGTTTTCAGCCATTTTGCTTTTTGTTTCGGGTGTTAGCTTTTAGCTACCCTCATCAGCGGGCTCAAGCATCTTTTCAGCTATTTTGCTCTCGGCCGGGATGCTCAGGCATGTTTTCAGCCATTTTGCTTTTTGTTTCGGGTGTTAGCTTTTAGCTACCCTCATCGACGGGCTCAAGCATCTTTTCAGCTATTTTGCTCTCGGCCGGGATGCTCAGGCATGTTTTCAGCCATTTTGCTTTTTGTTTTGGGAAAACAACTCGTTGAAAGTCATAACAAGACATGCTGTGGATGAATGTCATCTTTATTGATCATGAGTATAAACTACTACATATGTTGTTGAAGAGTATTGCTTTTCGTCGATTGTGAACGTTGGTCCCTTGTGGCTTGCATATCTGTTTTTCTTGAGTTGTTTTTACGCGTAGAATCTTCTTAGCTGGCTGATGTGCCATGTATTGCTGACTTCTTTTCCATCTTCGGTTATTAACTTGTATGTGCCTGGTCCGGTGACTTTTGTGACGATGAACGGACCTTCCCATGGACTGAGTAGCTTATGTCGTCCGTCAGTCTTCTGTATCCTTCTTAGTACTAAGTCTCCGACTTGTAGTGATCGAGGTTGGGTACTCTTGTTGTAATGCCGTCTTAAACCTTGTAGGTATCTAGCTAATTGGAGGGTAGCGTTTACTCTGACTTCTTCTGAGCTGTCGAGTTCTAATCTTCTTGTGTGTTCTGCTTCTCCTTCATTGTATTGTTCTATCTTTGGGGATGTCCAGATCAAGTCGGCGGGCAGTACGGCCTCTGACCCGTAAACTAGGAAGAAAGGCGAGTAGCCTGTTGCTCTGCTTATTTGAGTTCATAGTCCCCATACTACTTTCGGTAATTCTTCAATCCATTTGGACCCATAGTCCACTAGCTCTTCGTATAATCTTGGTTTTAATCTGGCTAGTATGAGTCCATTAGCCCTTTCTACTTGTCCGTTGGCCTCTGGATGTGCCACAGACGCATAGTCTATACTGAAACCACAGTCTTGTGCCCAGCTCTTGAACTCTGTAGCTGTGAAGGGGGAGCCTAGATCTGTGATGATTCGATTGGGCATGCCGAAGCGGTGCGTAATGTCTTGGATGAACTCGACTGCTTTGGTTGCGCTGTATTTCACGAGTGGTTTGTATTCAATCCACTTGGTGAACTTGTCGATTGCCACAAAGATGTACTCGAAGCCGCCTTTTGCTTTTTTCAGGGGTCCTACTTGATCTAGCCCCCAGCAGGAAAAAGGCCAAGCGGGTGGGATGCAGATAAGATTGTGAGCTGGTACGTGGGCTTGTCTTACAAACATTTGGCAACCTTTGCATTTTTTGACAAGCTCTTCTGCGTCCTTCAAACGGTTGGCCAGTAGAATCCGGTGCGAAATGCTTTGCCAACTAGTGTCCTTGAAGCGGCATGATTTCCACAGCAACCTGAGTGTATTTCATCTAGGATTTCTTTGCCTTCTTCAAATGAGACACATTTTAGTAGTACTCCTGACGATGCTGCTCTTCTGTAGAGTTTATCCCCTACTAGAACGTAGTTTTTGCTTCTGCGAACAACTTGGGTGGCCTCTGCTTTATCTGCTGGCAGTTTATTTTCTTTGATATAGTCGATGAAAACTTGGCTCCATGAAGTGTTGATTACCAAGATCTGAACGCCTTTAGCTTGAATTTCATGTGTTGTTTCACCGGGTTGTTTGATAGAGGGAACTGATAGCTCTTCTATGAATACGCCGGGTGGAACCTTTGCTCTGTCTGATCCGAGCTTGGCAAGGATATCTGCTGCAATGTTGGAATCGTGTAGGATGTGTAAAATTTCTAATCCTTGGAAATGTTTTTCAAGTTTCCGTATTTCAGCACAATAAGCGCCCATGTTTTCTTTGGTGCAATCCCAATCTTTGTTGACTTGGTTGATGACTACTGCTGAATCGCCATATACGAGTAATCTTTTTATTCCGAGGGTAATTGCCACTCGTAGCCCGTGGATGAGGGCTTCATATTCTGCTTCGTTATTTGTAGCTTGCCATAATATCTGAAGGACGTACTTGAGTTGTTTTCCTTCTGGAGAAATGAGGAGAACGCCTGCACCGGCCCCTCCTAGTTTGAGTGATCCGTCAAAGTACATCTTCCTGTGGTCAAGGATTGTATTTGATAAAGGCTGTTGAATCTCTGTCCATTCGGCCACGAAATCGGCGAGGGCTTGAGATTTGATTGCTTTCCGTGGGGTGAAATTGATGTCAAGAGCTCCAATTTCAACTGCCCACTTGGATATGCGCCCCGTGGCATCTTTATTGTGTAGGATGTCTCCGAGTGGAAAATCTGTCACCACGGTAATCTTGTGGCTTTCGAAATAGTGGTGAAGTTTCCATGAGGTAATGAGTAGAGCGTAGAGTAGTTTTTGTACATGCGGGTACCGGATTTTAGATTCTGACAGTACTTCGTTGATGTAGTATACGGGACGTTGCACTTTATACACGCGCCCTTGTTCTTCTCTTTCTACGATTATTGTTGTGCTGATTACGGTAGGAGTTGCCGCAATATATAGCATCATATCTTCATCTTTCTTTGGAGGTGTCAGGATAGGCGACGAAGTGAGGTATTCTTTAAGTTTTTTGAAAGCTTCGTCGGCCTCTATTGTCCACTCGAACTTGTCTGTCTTATTTAGTAGTTTAAAGAAAGGTAACCCCTTTTCGCCGAGTCTTGATATGAAACGGTTGAGGGCCGCCATGCATCCTGTTAGTTTCTGCACATCTTTGACACTTCTAGGTGGGCCCATTTCTGTTATAGCTCGAATTTGCTTGGTGCTGGCTTCGATCCCGCGCTGACTGACCAAAAATCCGAGTAGTTGTCCTGAGGGAACTCCAAATACACATTTATTTGGGTTCAATTTCCATCTCCATTTCTTCAAGTTTTCGAAGGTTTGCTTTAAATCTTCAATTAGAGTGTCTGGGTTCTTTGTTTTCACCACCACATCGTCCACGTATGCCTCCACATTTTCACCGATTTGATTCCCAAGGCAAGTCTGGATAGCTCTTTGGTACGTGGCGCCAGCGTTCTTTAGTCCAAATGACATGGTCTTGTAGCAATAGGCACCAAACGGGGTGATGAAAGATGTCTTGCTCTGGTCTTCTTCTTTTAGTGCGATCTGGTGATATCCTGAATAGCAATCGAGAAAAGATAATAGCGCAGATCCTGCCGTCGAGTCAACTATCTGGTCAATGCGTGGTAGCCCAAACAGATCTTTTGGGCAATGTTTGTTGAGATCTGTGTAATCGACGCACATACGCCACTCGTCCGTGTTTTTCTTCTGTACAAGGACCGGGTTTGCTAGCCAATCTGGATGAAGGATCTCCTTGATGAATCCGGCTGCCATCAGTTTTGTTATTTTCTTTTTAATTGCTGCCTTCTTATCGGGTGAGAATCGTCGTAGCCGTTGTTTTACGGGCTTGGAGCTTTTGTTAACATCAATTCTGTGCTCAGCCAACTCCCTTGGGACTCCTGGCATGTCGGCTGGCTTCCAAGCGAAGATATCTTTGTTGTCCCGAAGAAAGTTGGTGAGCGCGAGTTCCTATTTTGCCGAGAGGTGAGCACTGATAGTTGCTGTCTTGGAGGTGTCGCCTGTGCCTAAGTCGATTTGCTTGACGTCGGCTTCTTTTGGTGGTGCGATGATGCTGGGCTTTTTAGCCGGTATTTCTAATTCTTCTTGGCTTGTCTCTACAGCGATTGCGGCTATTTCTTTTCTTCCATTGTCGGCTTGCGCTTTAGCTGCAATCTGGATCGCCTGAACGTCGCAGTCAAAAGCGCGCTTTAAATTGCTTCGAAGAGAAAGGATACCGTTGGGTCCTGGCATCTTAAGCAGTAAGTACGGATAATGTGGTATTGCCATGAATTTGGCCAGTGCTGGACGTCCGAGGATTGCATGATATGACGAATCGAAGTCGGCGACTTCAAATTTGATAAACTCTGTTCGGTAGTCTGAAGGAGTTCCAAAGGTAACAGGTAAAGTAATTTGTCCGAGTGGCATGGCTGCTTTGCCGGGTACTATTCCGTAAAAAGGTGTGCTTGTTGGCGTAATCATCCCGGCGAGTTGTAGTCCCATTTTCCTTAGAGTTTCTGAAAAGATGATGTTGAGTCCAGCTCCTCCATCGATTAGTACTTTGGTGACGGTCATACCGGCAATAGTCGGATCTAGAACCAGTGGATAATGGCCTGCGTTTCCCACGCTAGTCCATTGGTCTTCTCTGGTAAATTGGATAGGATACTGTGACCAATTGAGGTATCTTGGTGTAGCCAGTTCTGCTGTCATAATGGTCCGCAGTGCTAGTTTTTCTTGATGTTTGCTTCTGCAATCCGGAGCCCCTGAGAAAATCACTGCTACCGTTCCCCTGGGTTTTTGGAATCCTTTGTCCTCGTGGTTGTCTTCTTCTCTTTTCTGATTGTCCTCTTTGGTGTTTTCCTTACTATCTTTTCTTGTGTATCGATCATTGAAAGTGTAGCAATTTCCGATGGTGTGCCTCCCACTAGGGTGCAATGGGCAACGTATGTTTTCAATGTCATCATATCTTCTGGGTTTGGGAAACTTCTTTGATTTGTCGGCCATTGCCACAGTATTGTCTGGTCTACGCTTTCTTTCTTGATGTCTGCTATTTCGGTGATTTTGCTTGTCCGAGTTGTCCTGGTTGCTTCTGTCCGGGAACCTTTCTCGTGTTTTTTCTTCTGCAGTAATCATCTTTTCTACTGTACGTCTGAATTCTTCATTGTTTCTCGGATTTTCTTTGTAGAAGTCTTGAAATTGCCATCTAGCCATGATTCCGTGGGAGAAAGCTTCAATTACTTCTCGTTCGGTTATGTCATGCACTTGAGCTCGTAGTTCGCCGAATCGTCGATAGTAATTTCTAAGACTTTCACCTCCCTTTTGCTTGAGTCCTTTTAGTTCTGCATGAGTGATTAGGTGTGTAATGATTCCTACGAAATTCTCACAAAAAGCTCTTTGCAAATCCTCCCAATTTCTAATAGATCCTGGGTTCAGTTTGTCGAACCATTGGAGGGGCATGGCTTCCAGCGCCATGGGAAAGAAAAGGGTTTTGATATCGTCGTCTCCTCTGGCTAGTTCAATTGATTGTGAATATATTCTGAGCCATTGCCTTGGTTCAGTTTTGCCATCATACTTGGAGTGGTTAGACGGTTTGAATTTGTGAGGTAATCGTACCAATGCAAGCCTGTTCGCGAAACAGGGGAACCTATCGTGTGCCTTGGTTTCTTTGAATTCAGATTCGGCACCTTCTTCTGGCCAACTGTTGTTCTGATGGGAACATTCTTGCGAGGTTGACTGGGTAGGTACCCTGCTCCTAGTCTTCCTTAGTTGTTCAAATCGGTGGCCTTGATTATGTTCCTTCCTACTTCCTCCGTCATGGCTTCCACCCGGCCCAAGTCTTTCGAAAGCGGATTTCCTTTTATTTTGATCTTCTTGCCGGTGGGTTGTTGATCTAGCGGGTAGTCTTGATCGAGCTTTCTCTTCATGTGTTCTCGGGATCATTGATCGGAGCAAGTCCTGGAGCTGTTCATACTTCTCACCAGGATGTGACATTGCTCCGAGTTCTTCTAATGCTTCTCGAATCTTACTGTAAGGCGTATTTGCCGTGCGTCTTCCTTCAACTTCTCGTTGCGATTTTCTTTTGTCGTACTCAGCCAATTCTGACTCGTATCTGATCCAGGCTTCCCTGCGCTGCCTAGCACGGTGTTGGCGCCCTTGCTTCAACTTGCTTTTTCTTTCTCTAGCTTGTTTCTGACTATCGGTTTCTCCGTCGTAGCCCCGGGCAAAGGGTGATATGTTGGATTCTGATTCATCTGATGATCTGACATCGGGTGCTTCCGGGGGATTTAATGGTGACCGCGGGCGCCGAACCATGAGCACTTCTCGTGCATGAGTCGTTCTGTTATTGGCGTTAGTTTTCATGCTGTCGGAGTCGCTGATAACTTCGATGGATGCCTCGGTGTCATAGATCGAGTCTCCTTCTTGGTAAGGTAAAATAGCTGTTGTTGTTGTGCTGACTAGTTGGGTTCTGCTACCCTCAGGAACGGAACCCGGCCAGTGGATGATACAGTCCTGCGATGTTATCGTTACCACGAGGCCCTCCTGAGCTCCTGTCAGTGGTATCCCGAATCTTGGATTGAAAGATCTTTCGACCTATCCCTGATAGGATTTTGCCATGTTGTCGAGCCCAAATGGAAAAGAACTTGACTTCTTGAGAGAACTCTGGGGGTAATCTAAGTTGTTTTGGGTTGTGCTCTGGAATCTTGCCAAAAAAGAACTCAGTTTCTTGAAAGTACTCGGATAAAACTTCGCCTTGGAGCTTGAATTCGAATCGGGTACGAGTGGTCGTGAAATCTGATTTGAATCGGATACTATGAGCTGCGCGAATCTTCTGGTGAGCTGATCCGTTGCAGTTGTTGAAATAGGAACTTCTTTTAGATGATCTAGATCTTCGAGGAGATGGCTTTGAAGCTTGTCGTTGTTGTCTGCCTCGCAGATCCATGAGCCGAAGATAAAAGTTGATCCCGTCGGGAAAATTATGTTGTCGAGGTCCATCGAGCTCTCGGATGCAAAGTCGCCGAAAGCCCCTACCTGGCGTGCCAGCTATCGATGTTTCACCACCGATAGCCTGCCACGGGGGTACCCGGGGCAATATGTTCGGGCTTCGGCGTATGCTGAACTCGATGGTTAACGCAAGAGACAGCCGATTTATCCTGGTTCAGGCCCTCGATCGTAGATCGAGTAATAACCTTACGTCCAGTCGGCCTTAGCCTTTGCGTTGGATTGATTATGATATGCTGTGTTCGTGTTATTGTCCTCTCTCAGGAGCCCTGCCCTCCTTTATATAGTCAGGAGGCCAGAGTCCTAGTCGGTTTACAATGAGATTTCCTAGTAGGATTACTTAATAGTTCTACTACTAAGATTATATGGGAAGAATCCTAGTTGAACTATATCTTCTCTCTCTCTTGCGGGGTATCCTGTGGGTCCCGCGTCGACACTCGCTCCTAATCCTAACCCGGCCGAGCTCCACTCCAAACTCCTATATATATCCTAATCAAGTTCTGCGCATGCAAACCCTAACTAGTGCTCAGCATAAATAATAACCCTAAATTCTATAATTATTTAAGTTTAATTCCCTAGCTCTATCCATTAAATAGCATATGCATGACTAGTGTGTGGTTTTCATTGTTATATATTAAAATTTGTTATACATACATATTAGAGAGTTATAAATTTGTATTATTATATATATATATTTGTTATACATATTAGAGAGTTTTAAATTTATATTGTTATATATATAAATTTGTTATATATATCACTTGCCAATAAATATTTCTAGAAAATAAGAAATCAAAGTTATGCTTTGGAGACTTGAATTTCGAGTGTAGTTATTTAATTAATTTTAAGCACATGACTCGATCCATTTTATAGATATATGGTTTTTATTTTTTATAGATATATCTAGTGGTGTAAAAGCTAGATGGCTGCCCGAGAGACAACATGGATGAAGAAATGATGGATATTATCAACACCGGCACTCAATTTGCCAATGGTGACCAGTAGGATGTAGATGACAGGAGTCAATACCTGGCTCATGAAAATAACCAAGAAAATATTGTGCAAGAAAATACTGGCGAGGTATATATATTATATTATATTTATTTATATATATATATTTATATATATATATTTGAATATTATATATATATATTTGAATATCTATCATCTATTATGTGTACACATGATATTTATTTATTCTTTTTTTATACGTAGCCCTCTGGATCGACGACCACAACGGCAAAAAGCAAAAATATTTGAGGCCCGAAAAAGCCATTGGAGGGGCGCTACATAATATCAAAATTCAATATTGAGAGAGGCGAACCACTTGGTCCACATGCAAGGAAATTCGTGCAACACTGTGGGTACCTTGTAAGGGACAGACTTCCGATCAGTGCCTGTGAATAGAAGCAAAAGATCAACGAGCCTCATGTTAGTTTTGTCTCTGATCTTGATAAGAATTTAATTTGGGATGATATCCTTCAACATTTCACATTGCAAGCAGATGATTATGATGATATCAACTATGATGAATTGAAGGAGCTAGTTCGAAAGTGGGCTATGAAGAAGATGGCCACACAATTCCAGACTTGAAAGAAATCCCTGTACACGAAATACGTCAAGAAGAACCTAACACCCAATTTCAATACTAGGGGCCCGCTCGCGAAGTTGAGGCCCTACTAGAATGATTTTGTATAGTATAATACATCGGAAGAGGGTGAGGAACGGGTGAGAAGGAACTAAGAGAATGCCCGACAGAAGGTATACCACCATGGCATGGGATCAGGTGGCTACGCGACTACCATTCCCAAGTGGGGAAAAATGGAAGCGGACATTCTTGCCAAGGGTATACACTAGAATTACTCAATTGGCCCAAACGTGCGAAGAATTGGTTTTTCGCTCATGGGGGAAGACTGGACCTAGAGACCGAGAAGCTAGTTCATGGCCCAAAACTCGAAAGAGCAACACAAAGATTTTCTTATGCTCTACAAGCTAAAGCTATTGGTGCGTTCAGACCTAATAGAGAGAATGATGAACTGGCGTATGCTATCGAAACTGCTGAACACAGTGGCCGAACGAGAGGTTTAGGACGGAACATTTCTTGGGAGCATGGTTTCCCTAACGACAGAGATACCTATAGAAGCCGGCAGAGAAGGAAGGATGAGGAAGCAGTGCGGATCAGCAGGTTGGAGGAATATGCTCGTGAGTCACGGGAGGCGTTGCTTCAAGCATAGGAGCACGAAAAAGACATGCAAGCTAGAATACAGGACAAAATCATAAAGCAAGTGCAAATAGCAATGAGTGCCCAAAGGCAGGCATCAAATCTAGGAATCAACATTAATATTAGCCCCCTGATCAGTTGAAAAGCAGCTGCGCTTCCACGGAGTTGCCAAATCAAGATGACGCAATGCTACGTTTCCCCGTGGATGACATCACTGCACCGTTTACATCATGTGAGCTACATATTCAAAAGGGAATGCCACAATCATATTGGCTCTCGGTGTTTTTTCTCCTCCAGATCCTACCAAGACACCAAGAATACATGTTGCAATAATACCACCTGGATATGTTAGCGTCTCAGTGGATAGAGTTAACAAATGTTTTAGTGATCTGGCTCTTGACATTCCAGGAGGTGATGGGAAGAAGACTCTAGGAGAAGCAGAGAAGACATTCATACTATGGCGCAAGCGCTACATCATTATTCCCGGGGTCTCTAGTCCACCACCGCTTCCTTAACTGCCAGACAATAGGTGCGGACAAAAGTGAACGAAATAATTTTTTTACTAATTTTCTATTGACATGCATGATTAATAATAACAATTTTTTATACATAATTATTCTTTTTTGTACTCACACAGCAGGGCCTCCGCCAACCTAAGTCCAATTATTTAATCTCTAGATCATCATAGTGCTTCGGACAATAATTATGCAACGCCGCCACCGCCGCCACCTCCAAGGAGGTCTCCAACGGCTGCCCCGCCTGCCTTGATGACCAAGAAGCAGCCAGCTCCTAAGAGGTCCGCCCCGCAAACGAAGCCATTGGCCCACCAGTCGACAAAGAAGAAAGCCTCCTCTAATCCAGTTAATCCCCAAAAACTATCTTACGAGAAAAGTGAAAAGGAATTAAATGCTGCAGTAGAAAAAGATATGAACAGTTTCTTCGAAAAAGTAAGAAAGCAACGAGAAGCGAGGGAGAACCCAGAGAAACTGTACTTGTACCTACCTCCAGATCTTCTAAGAAAGAAGGTGGACCAGAAAAAACAAAAATCTCAAAAGACCCGACCAAAATCGGACTACGACCGCTCTCTCACCAAGTCATTTGAGGCGGCGCAGAAAAAGACTAGAGTAGGGAAAGGTGTTGCACAACTCGGACAACAATCGAAACAATCAGTCCCCCCTCTTGTCATTTGTAATGAATATGGTTCAAACTTAGACTTACTGGACGTCGATTTTGAGGACCTGGTTCGGTTTTACAAGGATATTGGTTTGGACCTTGCCCAAGTGCTCGCTGAAGGATCATCTGCTCCGAAAGTAGATCCTTGGAAGAAATTTAAACATGGAAAGAGTCTATACAACCCTGAGGCCTTAGGTGAACTAGGTACGCAAATGTACCTGCTAAACAAGCGGTACATGGCGGCGTGTGAACGGGGAGAGACATTTGTTTCTGTCAGAGTTAGAAACCAACATTACTTCCATGGTGATGTCGTTATATATGTTGAGTTTTTAGAATTACACCAACTATGTCACCTGGACTCTCTCGACAAAAGTCTCATTAGCTGCTATTGTCTGTAAGTGTGATTATTTTCTACTATTAAAGTGTATATATATAAAGCTACATGTATATATATAAATTATATATCCTCACACTATATTTTTATATATGCAGATATGAGATGACAGAACTCAGAAAGAGAAAGGATAATGATGTTGGTTTCGTTGATCCAAATGTCGTATTCAAACACCCTAATCCCCCGCCTCAATGGAAAGCTGAACTTGAGAAAAATCTCATGAGGTTCTTAGTGAACCAACAAAACAAGGACATACTCCTTCTCCTACAACTTCAGGTGAGTCTTAAATAATTAATGTCGATCATATGGACATTTGTTCAATTATTTGCTTACTAGCTAAGCTATCTCCCATATATATATATATATATATATATATATATATATATATATATATATATATATATATATATATATATATATATATATATATATATATATGTGTGTGTGTGTGTGTGTGTGTGTGTGTATGTGTGTGTGTGTGTTGACTCTAGTTAATGTCGATCATATTTGTGTATAAAAACATATGCAACAATCATTGGATATTGACGGTCATCGATATGGCCAATATTCGGTTAAGCATCTTAGACTCGTTAAGAAAAGAGCAAATAGAGTACCAAGACATGATAGATATTATCCAAGGGTAATTTGGTCTCTCTAGCAACTATATATACCCCAATCTCTTAACTGCAACAATTATTAAAGACCAAATTAATTTTTTATTTTATTAGGCGCAGTGTTTGGAAAAGTTTCATTGAGGAACACCACATGAAACATTGCAAAGCGCCACTAGACGTAATCGCGCACAAAGTAAGTACTAGCTACATTTATATATATATATAATTCAATTAACACCATGCATGCTTTCAATTCACCAGATCTTTTTTCTCATAAAAGTGAGTTCTGAGGCAAGAACATGGGACCAACTACTACGGATACTATGTTTGCGAGTTCATCATGATGTACTAAAAAAGAACTCCTAAAGAGATCCTCAAAGTACATTATATAAATATATTCATATATTCACAATTTCTTTTATTACTCATATATATAAGTAATCACGTGACCAACACACACACACACACACATATATATATATATATATATTAATACTTTTCCTTTTAACTTTTATTGAAGACTCTATGGTTGAATGAAAAAGTCATACGACGTGACCAACTGAAAGCAATTCAAGAGACCATAGCAGGATTTCTTAATGACCAGGTCTTAAACCCCGCCGGCGAGTTCTACAATGACATGAACGAAACATGGAAGCCAAACTAAATGGAGTGAATTTGTTATCCCAAGGATATGATAGAATATACAATACAAGCTTTATTTGTAATATATATACATATTATATGTACATAAAATAACGTACAATATATGTATATGCATGTAATATATACGTTAGTTTCATACTTTAGTTTGTATAAAATGTTCGAACATTATAAGCGTGTAGAATACGTATATTATTAACAGCGTAGAATGCGTATTCGAAAACCAAAATGAATCATCAATTGAAAATAGAAACAAAAAAAGAAAAAAAAAAGAAAACCTTTAGTCCCGGTTGGTAACCGGGACTAAAGGGCCGGCCGACGTGGTTAGGCCAGGAGACCTCTTTAGCCCCGGTTGGTATTACCAATCGGGACTAAAGGTGGACCTTTAGTCCCGGGCGAGAAACCGGGACTAAAGGAGGGACCCTTTAGTCCCGGATTCGTACTCCCGGTTGGGAAATCGGGACTGAAGGGGTTTCCCAACCGGGAGTAAAGCTTGTTTCTGTACTTGTGTAGCATGACAGGGCATAGGGGCCACTGCAAGTGGCTTAAACCGGTGACATGCATGGTACCCACGGCAGCATGCGTGTGCGGTGTCGGTGACATGGTGGCCTCGGTGGCATGGCGGCCATGCAGACTTGGGCAGCCCTGTACTACGACGAGCAGTCTGTTCGTTTCGGCTGAAATGATCGTGGATGATTACTGCTGGCTGGTTTAGTGTGAGAGAAAAATACTGTTCTGTCTTATAATCTACGATTGTTTACGACCAAACGAACATGTTGCATAGGTTGACAACATAATGCTGGTTCGTACATGGCTCCTACGATGGCGTGGCCCGATGGCCACGGTTAAGATAACGTGCAATGACGGTGTCCTTAGCGATCGAGAAGAGTGGTGCGCATAGAGAAAATATTATTGTGCTATCGATGCTAGCGACGACGCAGTGGTCGGTAGACATCAACCTGACAAGAAGTAGCTAGATCTAGTGAGAGTTTGATTGCTCTACTATCGGTCTACCTAACACCATATGTAGGCTCTCATAATTTTGTTACACTTGATATATCTTCTGTCATGTCTCGTCATTGCTATTCTTCTATTATCTCGAGAGCTCAACAGGACGTATTCGAATGGATGAAATCTTTAAAAAAACATAATAAATCATGAAAAGGAAACTCATAAAAGATGGAAACTTGGGGAAAAATAAAGAAACGTGGAAAGACAACACGCGGACCAAACCAGAAAAAAGAAAAAGGAAAAATTGGACGGAATAGAAAAATGATCGAAAGAAATCAAATAGCCGAAACACAGAACATAGTCACGGACCAAGGGGAAATAAAAAAAAAGAATTAAACAATAGAAACCAAAACCAATGGAAAAAAGCAAACAGAAAAATAATTAAAAATAGAAACCAAGTAAGATGAGATATGTATACAAATTTGTACTCTTACTTTTACTCTTGTTTGATTAGAACTCCTATTCTAAATAATAGAAACAAAAGTCACGGTTGGGAAAAAAAAAGCAAACGGACGCAAATTAAAAAAAAAGAAACCAAGATGAGATAGGTATACAAATTTATACTCTTACTTTTACTATTTGATTAGAACTTGTATTCTATTTAGTGTAGAATTTTTATTAAGATTCATGATTGAAGAGATCTATTTGTATTACAATATAATTCCTATCTATCCGACTCTGTATCGCGTTAGACAAGAGCTATTCTAAATCATATGAGCACGGGTTATATATAAGTCCGGACACACGAAACTCTTCATTGTCTGGTATTTAGAGGGAGACGGACCAAAAAAATGGATGGACAAAAAAAAATAGCCGGAAATTTTGCCTCTTTAATATTAGGTATATAGAGGTATAGATTATGTCTCTTGAAATTAGTTTGATTTCAGTTTAAACCAAGCCTAAATGAATTCAATAAAAATATGTAACAAACTATACGTTCCAATAGAATGCTCGGTCATATTTGATAGTTGAATATAGTGCCCATCAGCACCTAAAATCAAAGAATTTGTACTAAGACCGTACATCTCTAGCTAAGGTATCTAAATTTGCAAACACCTTCCATGCCTATTACTAGAACATTTGATCTACGTATGCCTTTCTGTTGTCCTGTCTCTCTTATTGATTGGAGTAAGACATGCACCGCCATAGGTTGGCTTAGGTTTTTTATCATGCGTTTCCAGGTCCATTTCACAATGCAGGGATATATTTAAAGAGAATTCTCTGTGTACCCCTAGAAAAATGGTCTCTCCTTCTGTGCCCTTGAAATAATCGTTGTGACTTCTATACCCGTTTTAAAATTCTCTCATATATTTATATTGGACACTATTGAGTGACTACAAAATAATGTAACAAAAGAAAAAGTTACTAGCGAAGCATTCATTAGCAATTCATACCGGCATGCGAGAACCATTGACTCTCGAAATTATTGTTGTCCCTCCATAGACAAACCCAGGAAGATCTGCCATTATTGAGTTGCAGGAAAATGTCACCCTAAACACTCTACATACATGCATACTCAATGCTCATCTACCATACTTGGAGCACATATCAAGAACCCCATTCGCCTAAGCCATAACCTGGTTGACTGAATATGCAACCTTCTTGGTCGACGCTGGCACAAGCCACACTAGGCCAGCTATCCACCAGACAGAGAGATCGAGTACTCATGCTGCAGCCTCTGGGACATTTAGGAGACAAAATCAGGGTGAGGAAATTCGTCCATGATGTCCCATGTGTACAAAGAATTGTGTGAGAGACTATAGCGTGTTGTGCTTGATAACGTAGGATGCGAAATGGTGGTCCACGCATCCTTCAAGGAGCTGATCATCGGGAGGGGCCGCATGGCATAGAAAATACTCAAACTAGGGTGAGATGTGAACCAGACGGTATATCTAAAGCTCTAATTACCACTTAATGGGACGGGGTCCCGATCTTTCGTCAAGTGAAGATAACTATCATTTTGGTTTGAACACGACGCATCGATCCGGCTTCAGATCAAAAGAACCAAACTCTGCAACCTGAAGACCACGATTCATATGGTTATCAACCATGTCACAATCCAGTTGACCTCACCGAGAAGGCTAATCCCTACCTACAAAACAAAGAACACAAGCAAGAACTAGAAAGAATGCAGCTCAATGAAGTGGCAACTGTAGATGTATGAATAAGATCACAAAAGTGGGGTCTCATAACCGATGATGGCGACTGTTAAATGATAGATAGATCTTTAACAAAACCCAAAAATTAACTTTGGCGATGATGATTGACTCAATATAAAGTGTTTAGGATGTGATACCCCCTGGATGCACCCCCTAATGAGCTCTAAGACGATACAGGCCCAAGAAACCAAAAGACAACACAACACCCTGGCAGGTTATGGATGCTGACTTGTTTCGACAACTTCCATTGACTCTAGTTGAAAAACCAAATCCATTCGTTATCATATTATGAAATTATCTTTTCATGCATAGGTGGAATATCGAATATGGAGTCCGTATGCGTCATGGGCATCTGTTTTACTGTAGGCTAGTCCTGGAGGCTGAGGCAAACTCAAACTCGAGTTGGACAGGGCCTCTCGCTTGAGTTGGAGGTCCTTGTTGGTCTTCTCCGCTTGCACACTGTCGGTGTTTTGGACCGGCGGGCCCTCAACCGACTAGTGAAAGTGTACTACGTGCCCCTAATCCCGGATGGTGATGCAAAGAGACACAAGGTTTATACTGGTTTAGGCAATAGGTGCCCTACGTCCAGTCTAAGAGAGCGATCTTGTATTCCTTGCACCGAGGTGCTTGTAGTAGGGGCTTACAAGCTGGGCGAGAGAGGGAGCTAGTCCCAGGTCTCTGCGTAGAGTGGAGTGGGTTGCTTGAGATGTTGATCTCTTGCAGTGAGGAAGCATGCGTGTTACAGAGCGTTGTGCGTTACTGGCCCATGTGTGTCCCCTCTCTAGAAGCAGCCCCGGTCACTCCCTTTTATAGTCGAAGGGAGACACGGGGGCGGTACATGGATTTGCTACGTGGCGTTTTGTGAGCAGAGGCGGTATGTCCAAGCCCTGTAGCTCGTCGCTGTGGCGGCATGGTCGGTGGAGCAGCCTTGTCCTCGGTGCGCTGGAGCGACGCGCCGGTCACGCCTGATCCTATGCGACGTGGGAGCTCCTACGGCTTGACACAGGGCATGGCACGTACTACGGACGATGTGCCAGTCCCAGAGTGCTGACAACGTGGAGAGCCGACGCCTAGTCGGTGCAGAGGCTGAACCATTGTGGGGGGGGGCTCAGTGGGCGTGAGTCCTGAGGCTACAGGAACCCGAAAGTGATAGCTGAGGCTCGGAGAGAGCGGCTGGTCCTATACGCTGATTCTGAGGCTACAGGGACCCGGACTTGACTCTCCACGCCGTGCAATCCTTGGAGCAGGGGTTAGGCAGCACAGTACAGCACGGGTGTCAGTCATGGGCACAGTGCCGAGCACAGCGGCCGGTAACCCCTGCCCCATCTCGTCTCGGATGGCATGGCGTCGATGTGACTCCCATCTCGTCGGCCACTCCGCTGTATCGAGCCGTCGTTTGGCTGACGTCGCGGGAGTGGTTGGTCGCGTTGGTTGGATGTGACGTCCTGTCAGAGAAGTCGGTCAAGGCGGAGGTGACAGGGTTGATGCCGAGCCAGCCTCGAGCGAGTCGGAGAATCGGTACCTCATCCGAGGCCTTGTGGCGCGGGGCCTCGGGTGAGGCGGAGAATTAGTACCTCGTCCGAGGCCTTATGGGTGGGGCCTCGGGTGAGTCGAAGAATCGGTACCTCGTCCGAGGCCTTACGGGCGGGGCCTTGGGCGAGGCGGAGAATTGGTACCTCGTCCGAGGCCTTACGGGCGGGGCCTCAGGCGATGCGGAGAATCGGTACCTCGTCCAAGGCCTTACGCGCGGGGCCTTGGTCGAGTCGGAGAATCGGTACCTCGTCCGAGGCCTTGTGGTTTCATTCTGGGCCGAGCCCGCTTCGGGTGAGCCTAGATACTATTCGGGTGAGCCTAGATACTATTCGAGGTGAGCCTAGATACTATTCGAGGTGAGCCTAGATACTATTCGAGCTGGGCTTCAGATAAGGTGGGGGTTTGCCGGCGATTATCTCTTGGCTTCGATATTTACAAGGCCTAAGCGATTTTTTTGGTTCTTGCTTAGGGGACCCCTTTTTATGGTACCCGACAGTAGCCCCCGAGCCTCGGGGAGAGTGTGAGCGCTCTCCCTGAGGTTTTGACGAGACTTGGCTTGCAGCAGCTCCTGACGGGATGGTGTTTCGTACTCAAGGCTTCGGTGGGTGCGCGCGAGCGCACCCGCCGGGTGTAGCCCCCGAGGCCCTAGAGGAGTGGATTTATTCCTCTAGGGGCTTTTTTCATGTTGAGTGAGGGGTTTTATTACATTTACCGAGCCCCCGAGTGCGAGTTTAGGTCGCTGGGTCTCGGCTTGGTTGCAGGAAGAGCCCCTGAGCCTCTGCTCGGAGCAAGAGGGCGATCAGGAGTTTCCCTATCTTTTTTGCGCGGCCCTCGCGCATCCTTTTTGTTTGGAAGGAGGGGTGTTTATCGCGTTTGTCGAGCCCCTAAGTGCGAATTCGGGTCGCTGGGTCTCGGCTTGGCTGTAGGAAGAGCCCCCGAGCCTCTGCTCGGAGCAAGAGGGCGATCAGGAGTTTCCTTGTCTTTTTTTTGGGGCCCTCGTGCATCCTTTTCGTTCGGAAGGAGGGGTGGAGTATGCCAGGCTACCCTCAGTGGGCGCGAGCAGTGACACCTCCGGTGAGCTGTTATCGGGTAAGTCCGAGTGGAGGCCCGTGCCCCATTCGATAGGGATTGACTAGCGGTCCAGAGACGCACTCCAAAAGTACCAGAGGGCTTCTCTAGTGGGTCCCAGGGCCGTTCGATTGGCCTCGGGGGCTCGGTGCCTCCCTACGGTGGGACCCCATTCAGAGGCCTCCCTATCGGTCTCGGACACGACTTAGGGCATCCCAAGCAATTGCTTGCTTGGGCCTCGGCCATGTACGGGCTTGCCCATAGTCATCCCTGACTCTGTTTGTCCTGGGGCGGCTGTCGAGACCCTCGGGGGCCTAGCCTTCGAACCCCTGAACCGTAACGGGCTCGGTGCCCAGTTCCTTAGTCTGAAAGGAATCGGGTGGGGGATATTCCCTTCCCATCGGCTGGCGACAGCGGGTGCGCCTTTTGAGGTGGTTCTTTGGGGAGACGGAACGGCGCCTGCCGTTGCTGCGGTCGAATGCGACGCGACATCTGTGGATGGGATGTTACCGTGTGCGCGCGATTAATAGGGAAAAGGTGGACGCGTGGGCGGTTTGGTTGGATCCGGATTAACTGCGCTAGATCTGAGGGAAACTTCCCCGGTTTCATCGCCCGTCCATTTCGCCCTCTTTCCTCCCTCATAAATACATGAAGAGCCACGCTCCACCCCTCCTTACCTTGCCTGCATTCGCCCTTTCTTCCTTCGAGCGGTTACTAAGAATAGAGGAAGAGAGCGCCAGGGAGAAGAAGGGAGAAGGGGGAGGAAAGGCGAGAGAGAGATAGCAAGAGCACGCCTTACCACCGTAGCCACATTCTCCACCGCCCCCATGGCCAGCGGCGCTGTTGTCGTCTAGGCGGATCCTTGGGGCTCGTCCGACGTGTCCGTGGTGACGCTACAGTCGCTCGTCGACGACGGTCTCCTCCGCCTGATCACCGACCCCAACAGACCAGAGTGGATTGCTCCAGGGGGTGAGCCGGAGCCGAGGTCGCGCGATGGCTACATCGTGAGCTTCGTGGCCTTCCACGAGCGTGGCCTTGGCTTGCCGGCGGACCGTTCATGCGGGCACTCCCGAATTACTATGGTGTGGAGCTCCACAACTTCAACCCCAACTCCATCGCGAAGGCGGCCATCTTCGTCGCCATCTACGAGGGGTACCTTGGCATCACCCCCCACTGGGAGCTGTGGCTCCACTTCTTTCGGGTGGGGCTCAACACCAAGCCGACGGGCACGACGGGCACACTGAAGGCGTAGAGGGCCGGCGGCTGCACTCTCCAAGTGCGCCAAGACAGGCAGCCCTTCTACATCCCAGCCCAGCTCGCGTCGTCCAACCGTTGCTGGTACAACAGCTGGTTCTACCTCCGCAATGATGATGGTGGGCTTCCCCCTATACCGAGCGGGTTGTGGAGAGCCAGCCGGAGAGGTGGAGGTACGGCGTCCCATTGGCTGATCAGCCCAAGCTGCAGCCGCTCCTGAAGGCGCTGGAGAGGCTGTGTAGCCACGGCCTTACGCTCGCCGTTGTCGTGGCGGCCTTCCACCGCCAGAGGGTGCTGCCGCTGATGGCTCAGCAGCAACGCCTGTTTGAGATGACACCGGGTGAGCCAATCGACGACATCTGGTTGTCTACCGTCGCCCTTTCCGACGAGGAGGTTCTGCGTCGGGTGAGAGAGACGGTGGAGGGGCGGCAGAGGAGCAGTGATCTGAACCCGTTCCCGATGCGCCCGTCACGGGGGTACATCTCTCTGGTGAGTCACGCACCGTTGTGGCCCCCCGAGGCCTCCTTGCCCCTTACATTTTCAATCTGTTCCCTTATTTGTGTTTGTCATTCCTGTAGGGGATGAGGGATGTGCGAGCCTCCCCGCCGCCCATTCCCGAGGACGTAGAGCGGCGGGCGGCGAACAGGGCGCACGCCGAGGCGTACAAGGAGCAGAAGGACGCCGAGGAGGCAAGGCACAAGAGGAAGAGTCTCGAGCACGATGAGCTAGAGAAACGTCGCCGGCAACCGCTGTCGATGGACTCTTCGAGCAATGATGATGAGAGCGAGGCGGGGCGTCAGCAAGCGGCCCAGCGTCTCCAGGAGGAGGAGGAGAGGGCGCCTCGGGGCTGGTGATCGCTCGCCCCAAGGCCGAGGCTGACACGCTCAAGACACGAGCATTGGGGAAGCGCGCCGTCAGCCCGATGGGCTCGACGGTGGAGGTGGAGTAGGCGACGGCGGGGGCGACACAACCGCCTTCATAGAGGGCCGAGGAGGCGTTGGAGTCTAGCGAGGGCCGGCCGGTACCGGTGGACACGGGGGCCATGCCACTGCCGCTGCCACCGCCGTCGTCGAGGACGAGGGACGCGGTGCGGAAGCTATTGTGTCCCCGTTCGAGGTAAGTGTTTTGTCAGTGGAGTTTGTAGCATCTCCCACTCGTTCTTTGGTCGTATGCTGACCTCGTGAGTGCTTTGCCTTCAGCCGGAAGTGTCAGGTGGAAGCGCCCGCCCTGGCACCACGTAAGGCACTCAAGGTGAGCACCAGCTCCACCGCCCGATGGGTAGTGAACGCGCAGGCCGCCCTATGGCATGGCGCAGCATCGGCCAGGGCCAACCCGAAGGAGCCGGTCGCCCAAGGAGAAGCTACCGAGGCGGCCACGAAGCAAGCGTGGGAGGAGACGCCTATGCCCCGCGAGGCCGGGGCCCTCGAGTTAGGTGAAGCCGAGGCGCCTTCAGTCGCTGAGGCCACCGAGGGTGAGGCCGAGGCCCCTAGGACCTCCGAGGTCGAGGTGGCAGAGGCCGGGGCATCCAGGGCTTCCAAAGCTGAGGTGGCGGACGCCGGGGCTCCTAGGACCACCGAGGCCGAGGTGACAGAGGCTGGTGCTCCCAGGACCACTGAGGCCGAGGTGGCAGAGGCTGGCTTGGGCACGGCGGAGCCGGTGGCCTAGGATGCGGAGACAGAGGTGGGGCAAGATTCGATACCGCCCCTGGTCCAAGACCCGCCGCCGTCACAGGAGAGCGCACGGGAGGTGGAGATTCAATCAATCTCCTCCAACGATACTTCTCGGGGGAAAGAGGTGGCGGACGCTGAGGCGGCTAGCACCGTGGAGCAGCCAGCTCTGACTTCTGGCGAGGGGAGCTCGGCCCTCGTCCGGGTACAACCCGAGCCCCGCGGGTGGGATAGCCCGCGTGTCTTGTGGCGGAGCCGGGACGACTCTAAGGGGGAACCTCTGTTCACCCTCGAGGACGTGGACGAGGGGAGGCGCTGGGGCTCCTTCGAGCAATTCCGCCAGCTGGCGGAGCGGTCACTACGGACAGCGCTGTCCGTTGTGGCTGACGACCTGCCCGGCGTTGCCTAGGTACGCGCTTTCCTTTCTCGTACCGTGTCGTCTTTTTCCCGAGTTTTCCTCGTAGTGCTTGACGTTTGTTCTGCCTATCCAGGAGCTCGAGGCCCGGTCCCTCGAGAAGTCGATGTTCCTCCGGCGGGAGAGGGACATATAGGACCAACTCCGGCAGCAGAAGGACTTGCTCGCTAATGCCAATGAGCTTCTATCGGCGCGGAGCATGGAGGTGGAGGACCTCCACCTTCGCTGTGCTGATATGAAGGCCGAGGCGACCATGGCTTGGGAGCAGGCCATCCCTTTAGCAGCGCGGATCAAGGAGCTAGAAGAGGAACTGACCTGGGTGGCCGGCGAGCGGGACACCTTCAGGTCCCTGGCCGAACAAGTGGCGGCCTCTACCAAGGTCGTCGCTGGGCAGCTGGGGCGGAGTAGGGCGCGCACCTACTGACGAAAGGTGCCCTGGCAGAGGCTGTCAAGGTGGCCGAGGCCTCCCAGGTTGAGTCCTTAACCTAGAAGGAAAAGGCCGAGGGTGAGTCCTGTTGAGCCGCGCCCCTTGTTTTATTTGTTTTTCTTGCGTTCGACCCCTAACTCCTCGATGCGACGTAGAGCTGGAGAGGGAGGCTTCCAGGGCGGCCGAGGCCTCTCGGGTTGAGGTCCAAAACTGGAGGGAGAAAGCTGAGGGTGAGTCTCATAGGCTTGCGCCCCTGTTCAGCTTGTTTTTCTTTCGTGCTTAACCCCATCCCGCCTGTCTTGGTGCAGGGTTGGAGAAGGAGGTCACCCGGGCAGCTGAGGCCTCCGTCGCAGTGCAGGCGGTGCTCGAGGCCGAGATCCAGGAGCACAACGCGCTACAGAGCGCCGCCCATACCGCCTACAAGGCCCTGGAGGTCGGAGGGGTTGAGTCGGGCAGCTACCTCGGGAGCCGCTTGATCGCGTTGAGCGGCCGAGTCCACGAGCAGCTTCGGGGGCGCTACATACGGGCGTCAAGCGCACCCTGGCCGTTGTCTCCTCGCACTACGCTGGCATTGACCTCGAGGCCGTCAGCGACGGTTACGTCGTGGCTGAGGATGACGAGAAGGCCGAGGAGGAGGTCATGAAGCTGGTGGAGGCGGCTGAGGCTCCTGGCACGGCACTAGCCAGGTTGTTCGAAGAGGAGGTGGTTCCTCCTACGTCGACCGCCGACGCTGGCGACCCGGAGTTTTTACCTGGGCTAAAGGGGCCATGTAAATAGATTAGGACTTACATCATTGTACCATGATGCTTGTGGCTGTCGAGGCCTTTTTAAAGTATTTATGCATATACGCTTTTTAACCGTTTTTTATTGTATTTCCGAGCCTCTGCCCTCTGTCTCGTCTTTGAGCATATCTCTTGCAAAAAACTTCCTCGGAGCGTAAGTTGCCCTTCGGGCAAAAGGTGGTGAGGGAGTTGCCATAGCCTAGAGGCATAGGCCATCTCGCGGCTCGGCCAGCCTTTTGCCCTGAGACAGACTTTCGGTCCTTAGGTTTTTTACAATCGATTTGTCAGAGTACGCGAGAGAGTTTGGCATAGGATTTTTTTCAAAAATCGACTAAAAACGGTGTCTGGGACTTAGGGGGTCCCCCTTGTAGCCCCCGAGGGAGGCTCAGTTCTACAGAGCCAGAGCTGAGTCTCCCTTATAGCGTTATCGTAACGCCGATCTCCCATCGATGGGCTCGGGGGGTTTCTCGAAAAATTAGAACAACTAAAGAACACTTCTTTATTGTATTTCGAGAAACAATGTATATAATGCTTGGAAATTTAAGGGTAGAAGCAATGTAGCTGTTCTATGTTCCAAGCGTTGGTGAGGATTTCACCCTTCTCGTTGGCTAGCTTGTAGGTCCCAGGCTTTAACACTTGGACGATGATGTACGGCCCTTCCCATGGCGGGGTCAGCTTGTGGCGGCCCTTATTGCTCTGCCTTAGTCTTAGCACCAGGTCGCCCACTTTCAGATCTCGGCTTCGAATGCGCTGGGCTTGATAGCGTCACAGGGCTTGCTGGTACTTGGCCGAGTGTAGCAGCGCAATGTCTCGGGCTTCCTCCAGTTGGTCGAGGGCATCCTCACGGGCAGTGCGGTTGCTTTGCTAGTTGTAGGCCTGTAGCCTCGGGGAACCATACTCCAAGTCAGTGGGGAGGATGGCCTCAGCTCCATAGACCAGGAAGAACGGTGTGAACCCCATGGCTCGGCTCGGAGTGTTCCTTAGGCTCCAGATGACCGACGGGAGTTCGGCAAGCCATTTCTTGCCAAATTTCTTCAACCAGTTGTATATTCTTGGCTTGAGAACCTGTAGGATCATGCCGTTGGCACGTTCTACTTGGCCATTTGTCCTAGGGTGTCCTACGGCCGACTAGGCCACACGGATGTGGTGGTTGTCGTAGAACATCAGGAACTTGTGGCCGGTGAATTGTGTCCCATTATCAGTGATGATGTTGTTTGGAACCCCAAACCTATGGATGATATCAGTGAAGAACAGCACCGCTTGCTCGGATTTGATTTGAGTGATCGGATGAGCCTCGATTCACATGGAGAACTTGTCAATAGCTACCAGCAAATGGGTATAGCCCCCGAGGGCCTTCTGTAGAGGCCCAACCATGTCCAGCCCCCACACGGCGAATGACCATGTAATGGGGATGGTTTGGAGGGCTTAGGTCGGGAGGTGCGTCTGCCACGCATAATATTGGCATCCCTCGCAGGAGCGTACCAGCTTAGTGGCATCAGCAACCGCCGTTGGCCAGTAGAACCCTTGGCGGAAGGCGTTTCCGATGAGTGTGCGAGGCGCTGCATGGTGCCCGTAGGCTCCTGCTTGCAAGTCCCAAAGTAGGGCTTGGCCTGCCTCGGTGGTGATGCACCGTTGGAGGACGCCAGATGGGCTTCGCCTGTACAACTCGCCATTGCTGGGGACATAAGTTTTGGCTCATCGCGCAAGCCATCAGGCTTCGGTCCTGTCTGCAGGAAGCTCTCCTCGAACGAGGCAATCAAGGAACGGGACAAGCCAGTCCGTGCCCTGGTTGGCCTCAGGAGGCTCCGCGTTGATTTCCATGGCCTCGGGCTCGGCCGCAGGGGTCTCGGTGACAGAGGGGGCCTCAGGCCCTACGGTGGGCTCGACCGGTGGGCCCTCTTCTGCCGCCGAGGCGTAGTCGATGGAAGGATTATGGAGGTCTCTGGTGAAGATGTTTGGGGGGACCGGGGCCCGTGCCGACGCCATCTTTGCCAGTTCGTCCACGGCCTCGTTGAATTTTCACGCGATGTGGTTGAGTTCAAGGCCGTCGAACTTGTCTTCTAGGCGACGTACCAACTTGCAGTATGCCTCCATTTTGGGGTCATGGTAGTTCGACTCCTTCATCACTTGATCGACGATGAGCTATGAATCGCCCCATATGTCGAGCCACCGTACTCCAAGTTCAATGGCGATCTGTAAGCCGTTGACGAGGGCTTCGTACTCGGCTGCGTTGTTGGAGGCGGCGAAGTGGAGCCGGATCATGTAGTGCATGTGCACTCCAAGGGGTGAGATGAAGAGCAAACCCGTGCCTGCCCCGGTCTTCATCAGGGACCCATCAAAGTACATGGTCTAGCATTCTGCCTAGATTTGAGCAGGTGGCAGTTGGGTGTCGGTCCACTCAGCCACAAAATTGGCCAAGACCTAGGATTTAATTGCTTTCCGAGGCGCAAAAGACAGGGCTTTCCCCATGAGTTCAATGGCCCACTTGGCTATTCTACCCGAGGCCTCCCGGTTCTGGATTATCTCTCCCAGAGAGAAAGACGACACCACGGTCACCGGGTGGGACTCAAAGTAGTGACGCAGCTTGTGTCAAGCCAAGACTATGGCATAGATCAGCTTCTGGATGTGGGGGTAGCATGTCTTAGTCTCAGAGAGCACCTCGCTGATGAAGTAAATAGGTCTTTGGATGGGTAGAGCATGCCCCTCTTCCTACCTCTCGACCACTACGGCCGCGCTTACCACTTGGGTCATTGCGGCGACATAGAGTAAGAGGGCCTCGCCCTTGGTCGGAGGCACCAGGATTGGAGGATTGGTGAGCAGTGCCTTGAGCTTAGTGAGGGCTTCTTCGGCCTTCGGGGTCCAAGAAAAGCGTTCAGATTTTCTCAAGAGGCGATACAGAGGCAAGCCTTTTTTGCCAAGGCGCGAGATGAAGTGGCTCAAGGCCGCAAGGCATCCCATAACCCTCTGCACTCCCTTGATGTCTTGGATTGGTCCCATGTTGGTCACGGCCGAGACCTTCTCTGGGTTGGCCTCGATGCCACGCTCCGAGACTATGAATCCCAAGAGCATGCCTTGGGGGACCCCGAAGACACACTTCTCGGGGTTGAGCTTGATGCCCTTCTCTCTGAGGCATTTGAAGGCTATCTCCAAGTCATCAACGAGATCACTGGCCTTTCTGGACTTGACCACGATGTCGTCCACATAGGCCTCGACAGTTCGCCCGATGTGCTCGCCAAAGACCTGAGTCATGCACCGCTGGTATGTGGCCCCTGCGTTTCTGAGGCCGAATGGCATAATCACATAGCAGTACATGCCAAATGGGGTGATGAAAGAAGTCATGAGCTGGTCGGATTCTTTCATCTTGATTTGATGGTAACCAGAATACGCATCAAGGAAAGATAGGGTTTCGCATTCCGCAGTGGAGTCGATGATTTGGTCGATTCGAGGTAATGGGAACGAAACCTTTGGACATGCTTTATTCAAACCGGTGCAGTCTACACACATCCTCCACTTCCCATTTTTCTTCCTAACTAATATAGGATTAGCTAACCACTCTGGATGGGACACTTCCTTGATGAATCCGGCCGCCAAAAGCATCTGCACCTCCTCGCCGATAGCCCTGTGCTTTTCCTCATCGAATCGGCGTAGGCGCTGCTTCACTGGTCCGGAGCCGGCCCGGATGTCCAAGGCGTGCTCGGCGACCTCCCTCGGTATGCCCGGCGTGTCCGAGGGACTCCACGCGAATACATCGGCATTTGCGCGGAGAAAGTCGACGAGCACGGCTTCCTATTTGTTGTCTAGGGTGGCGCTGATCCTCAGTGCCCGGTCGTTGGAGCAAGTGGGGTCGACCAGGACGAGCTTGATGGCCTTTGTGGGCTCGAAAGTCCCAGCATGACGCTTGGTGTCGGGCGCCTCGCTACCGAGTCGATCGAGGTTGACGATGAGAGTCTCGGCCTCCACGAGAGCCTCGACGTACTCGATGCATTCGACGTCGCAGTCATATGCATGCTCATACATGGACTCGATAGTGATGATGTCGTTGGGGCCTGGCATCTTGAGCTTGAGGTAGGTGTAGTTGGGGACCGCCATGAAATTGGCGTAGCACAGGCACCCCAGGATGGCGTGATAGGTCCCCTTGAACCCAACCACCTCGAAGGTGAGGACCTCCTTGCGGTAGTTGGAGGGAGTGCCAAAGCAGATGGGCAAGTCGATGCGCCCAAGCGGTCGTGTGCGTTTCCCTGGCATGATGCCATAGAAGGGGGCGGCATCGCCTCGAAGCCATGACTGGTCGAGCTCCAGGAGCTCCAGGGTGTTGGCATAGAGGATGTTGAGATCGTTGCCTTCGTCCATCAACACCTTGGTGAGCCAGGTGTTGCCGATGATCGGGTCGATGACGAGTGGGTACTGCCTGGGTTTTGGGACATATCAGGGTGGTCATCCCGATCAAAGGTGATCGCCTCCCGAGACCAGTCGAGGTACAGGGGAGCGGCCACCTTAACCAAGAAGACCTCCCGGCGCTCCTTCTTTCACTGACACGCCGTGAGGCACACTGAAGGCCCACCAAAGATCATGAAGGCGTTATGCACCTCGGGGAACCCGTCATCCTTGTAGTTGTCCCTATCGCCGGCGCCCTTCTTCTTGGCATCATCGTTGGGGAGCCTGAGCTTGGCGTAGTAACGCCGAAGCATGGTGCATTCTTCGAGGGTGTGCTTCACCGGGCCCTAGTGGTAAGGGCAAGGCTTCTTAAGCATGTCGTCGAAGAGCCTAGGGCCTCTGACAGGGCCTCGGGGATTCTTGCGATCTGCAGCCATGACTAGATCGGCCTCGAGGGCCCCCAGCTTCCCCCGACGACCCTTTTTATTTTTCCTAGGGAGGTGGAGGGACGAGGCCCCGGGGGCCTCGTCCCTCCGCTTCCCCTTAGCGTCATTGTCGGGGAAGATGGCCCCGACAGCCTCTTCACCCGAGGCGAAGTTGGTGGCGATGTCGAGGAGCGCGGCCGCCGTGGTTGGTACGTTTTGGCCTAACTCTCAGACCAGGTCTCGGCAGGAGGTGCCAGAGAGGAATGCCTGGATAATTTCTGAGTCACCGACGTGGGGCAACTCGGTGCATTACTTGGAGAAGCATCGGATGAAGTCTCAGAGAGACTCGTCTGGCATTTGGCGACAACTCTTGAGGTCCTAGGAGTTCCCGGGGCGCACGTATGTGCCCTAGAAATTCTCGACGAAGACCTTTACAAAGTCACGCTAGTTGTTGATCTGCAAGGGAGGGAGGTGTTTGAGCTAGGCTCGCGCCGAGTCTGACAGGAACAAGGGGAGGTTGCGGATGATGAGCAGGTCATCGTCCGTGCCACCTAGCTGACAAGCTAGGTCGTAGTCGGCCAGCCATAGCTTAGGATTGGTCTCGCCGCTGTACTTTGAGAGGTTGGCCGGTTGCTGAAACCGGGCCGGGAACTGGGCACCGCGGATGGCCTTGCCGAAGACTCGAGGGCCAGGTGGCCTAGGAGAAGGACTATGGTCCTCCCCACTATCATAGCGACCGCCTTGGTGTGGGTGGTAACCTCGGGCGGGCCCATCGTTGTCGTGGCACCGTCGTCTGCTGACCACATCGTGGTCGCCTTGCGCTTCGCGTCGGTCACCGAGGCGGTCGTGTACCGAGGGGGCCATATTGGCTGTCGGTGCCCGAGTAGGCTCGTGACGAACCGAGGCCTCTCTATCCTGCCGAGGCGATGCTGCGGGTAGTTCCGAGGTGCCCCCACACCGTTGAGAAGCAGAACTTTCGTCCTGCTATACCACGGCGGTCTCAAGGAGGTCTCGGAGCTCGCCATAGACCCGTCGTCCCTCCACGGTAGAGGGCTCGGGGGCATTGTCCGGAGTAGCATCGCTGCTACCGCGACGTTCTGGCTAGCGCGATTGAAGATAGGGGGTTGCTCGCCCCGTTCATCGTTGTTGATGCGGTGGTTGATGTTTTGAGCCCTCCGCCGGGCTGCTTCGCCATCACTGCAACCCCGCTGCTCTTGCTTGAGAGTGTCTCAGAGCTGCTGCAGAAGGAGTCGGTCTTGTTCAACCTTGGCCTGAAGCTCATGGAGCTGCTCCAGGTCTAGGCGTCGAAGTTCCTTGGGTGCGGGGTTCTCGTTCCGCGCTGCTAGGGGCTCGACGTGTGGAGGTGTGGGGTTGCCTACCCCCTCGTGGGGTGGGAAGCGACTGCCTACCCCTTCGTCCTCATCGCTCACGCTCGGCATCCCGAGCTCGATGTTGAAGCACTCACGAGTGGGATCGTAAGTGTCTTCGTCATCGGAGTCAGAGTAGCCGAAGCAGTAGTCGCTCGCGGCCATGAAGCGGCGCATGGCTTTAGGGTCGCGAAGCCCGGAGAAGTCCGCTCTGGCTCATGCCTCATCCTCCACCGAGGAGTCAGCGTGGGTGTGGGTCGGGGTTGTGATGATGAGGTCGAGGGCAAAATGTTGGTAGGCGGCGGCATTGCCCAACCCGAAGGGGTACGGGGATGGTGTCGTCGCCGGGCTCCGCTCCACCGGAGTTGACTCCTCAGGAGGTAGCGGGGCAGAGCTTGATGACGGGGCATTGCTGTGCACCACCGGCGTCTTTCCCTTACCCAGGCTTAAGCTAGACAGGTCCCCAGCCAGGGACTTTGTACCAGCAGCCGGGTATGGGGTACTGGCGGAGCGTGGTGCGTCGCCCTGAGCTTGCACGGTGTCGGGGTGATCCCGCCCGCGTCGTGCCTGGCGAGCGCGATGAGAGCGGCAGCCCAGGCGCTGCCTACGCCTGGGCTACTGGTGCATGATGTCGTCGTTGGTCGATGGGGCTCTAGGTGGGAGGAGTACCATATCGTACTCATATCCTAGAGACATGAACTCTAGGCTCCCGAACTAGATCACCATGCCAAGATGCAGCGGTCACATGGGGTCTGCCATTCGGAACCTGTTGGGATGACTAAGATGACACGCAGTGTGCCCCCTACCTGGCGCGCCAACTGTCGGTGTTTTGGACTAGCGGGCCCTCAACTGACTAGTGAAAGTGTACTGCATGCCCCTAATCCCGGATGGTGATGCAAAGAGACACAAGGTTTATACTAGTTCAGGCAATAGGTGCCCTACGTCTAGGCTGAGAGAGCGATCTTGTATTCCTTGCACCGAGGTGCTTGTAGTAGGGGCTTA
>NW_027096664.1:0-20000 GCF_019320115.1 Miscanthus floridulus | reverse complement strand
CAAGCTGGGCGAGAGAGGGAGCTAGTCCCAGGTCTCTGCATAGAGTGGCGTGGGTTGCTTGAGATGTTGATCTCTTGCAGTGAGGAAGCGTGCGTGTTATAGAGCGTTGTGCGTTGCTGGCCCGTGTGTGTCCCCTCTCTAGAAGCGGCCCTGGTCACTCCCTTTTATAGTCGAAGGGAGGCACGGGGGCGGTACATGGATTTGCTACGTGGCGTTTTGTGAGCAGAGGCGGTATGTCTGAGCCCTGTAGCCCGTCACTGTGGTGGCATGGTCGGTGGAGCAGCCTTGTCCTCGGTGCACTGGAGCGACGCATCGGTCACGCCCTGATCCTATGCGACATGGGAGCTCCTGCGGCTTGACGCAGGGCATGGCACGTACTACGGATGATGTGCCGGTCCTAGAGTGCTAACAACGTGGAGAGCCGAGGCCCAGTCAGTGCAGAGGCTGAACCATTGTGGGGGGGCTCGGGGGCGCGAGTCCCGAGGCTATAGGAGCCCAAAAAGCAGATAACCAAGTCTCGGAGAGAGCGGCTGGTCCTGTACGCTGATTCTGAGGCTACAGGGACCCATACTTGACTCTCCACGCCGTGCTGTCCTTGGAGCAGGGGTTAGGCAGCACAGTGCAGCACGGGTGTCAGTCGTGGGCACAGTACCGAGCACAGCGATCGGTAACCCCTGCCCGTCTCGTCCTGGACATCATGGCGTTGATGTGACTCCCATCTCATCGGCCACTCCGCTGTATCGAGCCGTCATTTGGCTGACGTTGCGGGAGTGGTTGGACGCGTTGGTTGGATGTGACGTCCTATCAGAGAAGTCAGTCAAAGCAGAGGTGACGGGGTTGATGCCGAGCCGGCCTCGAGCGAGTCGGAGAATCGGTACCTCGTCCGAGGCCTTGTGGCGCGGGGCCTCGGGCGAGGCGGAGAATCGGTACCTCGTCCAAGGCCTTATGGGCGGGGCCTCGGGCAAGTCGGAGAATCGGTACCTCATCCGAGGCTTTACGGGCGGGGCCTCGGGCGAGGCGGAGAATCGGTACCTCGTCCGAGGCCTTACGGGCGGGGCCTCGGGCGATGCGGAGAATCGGTACCTCGTCCGAGGCCTTACGCGCGGGGCCTCGGGCGAGTCGGAGAATCGGTACCTCATCCGAGGCCTTGTGGTTTCATTCTGGGCCGAGCCTGCTTCGGGTGAGCCCAGATACTGTTCGAGGTGGGCCGGGTGGTCCAGCTAGGCTTCGGATAAGGTGGGGGTTTGCCGGCAGTTATCTCTTGGCTTCGATATTTACAAGGCCTAAGCGATTTTTTTCGGTTCTTGCTTAGGGGACCCCTTTTTATGGTACCCGACACACACCTCTCTCCAAGTACTTCATGATCCTCTCCAATGTTCATAAGCATGATATCATCATTAGGTAGCAATCTATTTTCAAAACTATGAAAATGATCGCATAAGAATGAGCTCACTTCTAGATTTAATAGTTGCATTTGAGCTCTAGTCATTGGTCCTTGTATAATGGTTGGAGTTGCATCGTGTGCATCCAAAGGAGTGATGTCCTCATCAACAACCTCCAAGATCCTTGTTCTATAGGTACTGTGTTTAACAATCACTACCCTAGATCTAGACATCATTGCCGGTTCAAAAATCCTCTTCATTGCCGGATTTTGAACCGACAGTGGCATACCGGTAGTGATGGGGGTTGACATCACTATCGGTTCTTAAAAACCGACACTAATCTACAGGCAATAGTGTCGGTTCCAGGCTCCACCCGATAGTGTATAGTTGAACAACACTGCCGGTTTGTAGTCCCAACCGACAGTGATGGTTGCCTCAAGAGTGTCGGTTCTTGGCTCAAGCCAACAGTGTTGAGCAAGCCTACATTGTCGGTTCATGGCTCAAGCCAATAGCGTTGAGCAAGACAACACTGTCGGTTCATGGCTCAAGCCGGCAGTGATGAGCAAGACAACACTGTCGGTTCATGGCTCCAGCCGGTAGTGTTGAGCAATCCAACACTGTCGGTTGATGGCTCAAACCGGCAGTGTTGAGCAAGACAACACTATCGGTTCATGGCTCAAGCCGGTAGTGTTGAGCAATCCAACACTGTCAGTTCATGGCTCAAACCGGCAGTGTTGAGCAAGACAACACTGTCGGTTTGTTGATAACGGGTAGTGATGGTTACGACAATACTGCCGGTTCGTTGCTAACCGGCAGTGATGGCCCATTCGCATTTTATTGTTTTATAATTGATTTTAATTTATATTTTTTCATGGAATCGGGTTTTGCTTTATATACGCTACGTAGACGATAGGTCCATCAATATTAATCATTACAAATGTTACGGTTATAGTTCAAATGTTCTTATCCAGATCTCGATCCCTCAAAACAAAAAAGAAATGTTCTCGGACTTCACAGATTGTGCAATGCTTCTCGGACTTCTTATAATAATCTGGCGAGCCACTTTGGGCCATACTGGTCCTTGTACCTCATGGATTGTGCAATGAAAAATACTCCATCTTTTTCCAATACCTCGGCTAAGATGAACTTTGCGAGCTTCGATTGCAGTGCGACGATCTCCATGTCTAACAACCTTTGGTGGTTATATTTCTTGCGCTGTCATTCAAAATAGATGATATCCAAAGAGGAACAGTAAATCATTTTGTTGAATTATTAACAGACATAAATGAAATGGGGATTATACACATCAACTTATTGGCTTCTTCTGATTTCCCGCCGATGTAGCGAAGCATTGCCCACATTACATAAAACCCGCATTCATTGTTTCCCGCCGGCTGTGACAGGTACTTCCCCTCCATTTCAACAACCTTGAATGGGACCGGCGTCCCACCGATATGTCTTCTTCGGACACTGAGCAACATTAAAGAGAGAAACATTAGAAAGCGGTATGTGTGATTAGAAAATAATATGTTATTAGGATCGCTTACTAATTCAGCACTGCCACCAGTGCATCTAGATGATGAAATGGTTTTTTCTTCGAGTCCCACACCTCGATCAGATTTTTGGCAAGATTGACACAAATGAAGACAAAATGGTTGCTACAATCATAGAATCCTAATTATCGAATAATCTTAACGAAAATAGAAGCATAAAATTAAAAGTCGAGAACACATACTTGTAGTTGTAGGCTAGAAGTATGTGGGTTTTCTTCATCATCGTGAATTCGTCGAAAACAACAATCAATCTCTGTTTCAGGTCTTCCACGTCACATCCATAGAGGCCTAGAGATGTCCTCTCATTGACTCGCAAGGGGTCCAAGAAGCCTATGTAATCCCATTTGCTTTTTACAATGCAAAATTTTGCTATACACCTATATAAAATCATTGGAAGTGCTCAAAAGTTAACAATTTGTCTCGAGAGAGTAGTTAATTGTAATATCGCGCGTGTAGGGTACTTACATAGTCCACAGCGTCAACATTTGAACATCGAGATCGTGTTTCTGGTATAGCTGGAACAAGCACTCCCACTCGACATCGAACTTCTCTTATTCAGGATATAGGAAAACATGTGGTGAACGGATAATAACCTCAAAACTAAAGTCGTCCAATTCTATTGCTGGAGCCATGTAATATTCATGCAACTAGCGCATATATGTTGTTAGCTTTTTATACTCGTCATCGGGAACCAAAAGATTGCCCCTTTCATACTTCATTGCCGGTGTTCCCGTCCCTTGTACATCATAACAGATGTTCGCGTCCTCTTCCACGGTTGTTTTCGATGTACTTCTGTATGTTCCTTAAATCTTTATTGTGTATTTCTTCATCTCTTGTTGTAGCATATTTATTCTGTGTTTGCCTTTCAAATTTGGACTTCAACAAATATGAAGGCAGTGAGGCACAGAGATTGAAGAACTAACACAATCTTCGTTCGAAATGTGTGCTGTAAATTTTTTCTTTCATCGAGGTGGTAACACTGCCATTGAATGGCCTTTTTTCTTTTCTGTTGGTCCACTTTGGGAGCATTAGCGACCGAATCAAAGGACCTTTTCTGCGACTGCGAGGATGTCCTTGATCTTGTTTTGGGCTGAGGTGGAGGAGGAGGAGGATGACGACGAGAATTATGTTTTCCCGGCGCTGATGAAGATAGAGGAGGAGTCTCTTTTCTCAGGCCTAATGAAGATGGAGTCGGACGAGGAGGAATAGGAGACCTCTATCTTCTCGGGGGTGATGGCTCCGGATGAGGAGGGGAGTGATCTCTATTGGGAGATGGTGAGTGATCATCGCGGGTGGGCGAAGACTCGCAGTCGTCCTCATCATCAGAGGACAATTGATGGTCAAGCTTAGTGAAGCGCTTGCGCCAGGCCACTTGAGAGCCCTTGTTTTGACCAAGTTTCGGCCTGTCTTCCGCTACGGGGTACTCAATGGGTATCTTGTTAAACTTCGTATCAAGTATTCTGTCAATGGTGATGCGAGCGTACCCCAGTGGAATTGGGCGGCCATTAATTGTCCCGTCTCCCACAGGCCAGGCCTGGCCGAGCGCCACCTTGTCCTTTGTCCATTCCTAACGGATGTACAACCTGACATTGACGGGTTTAGTGATGTCATCCACCGGATGAGGCACATGTTCACTAGCCTCTTCGGGTTCGCACAGTAGCCCGTCGGGACTTTGAGTTTATTGAAGAAAGAAATAAGCGCACGCTTTTCTTCCTTCTTCAATGTCCATGACGCAACCGGAAGTTCAAACTAGCCATTCTCTAGCTCCACGGGATGCAGCTTCTTCCTGATTCCCAAGTGTTGCATGTCCAGGCGTGTGGCTAATGAATCCTTCGATGTCCCCCCGGTGTCCATCAAGGTGTTAAGAGTGTTAGCGCACACGTTTTTAGTGATGTGCATGGGATCAAGATAGTGGCGTACACTTAGAAATGGCCAGTAAGGTAGTTTCTAGAAAACCAATTTTTTCTTCCAAACGCTCCCATCAGGCGCTACTACTGCATTGTCCTCCTTCCCAAGGACAACCTCCAGTTTGTTGAGTTCTCGAAGTATCGCAGGCCCGTCTCGATATTTTGGAGCTAAGCGTTTCTCAATAGTACCATTGAAATCTTTTCTGTTCCTGCGGTAAGGGTGATCCTTAGGTTGGAACCTACGGTGTCCCATGTAAACTATCTTTGAGTTATTTGGCAGATTTACCGCATCAGTGTCATCCAAGCACTCGACACATCCAGTATTGCCTTTTGTCTTCTCTCCGAACAACGAACCTCGACCTGGCAGGTCGGTGATTGTAGTGATAAGTACTCCCTTGATCGTGACATGTTCCTTTTTGTACTCGTCCCAAACATCCGGCATACCCTTTTCAAACATCTCCACTAGTTCATCGATCACTGGTTCCAGAAACACATCGATGTCATTTCCAGGCTATCTTGGCCCTTGGATCAGTAGTGGCATCTGGATGTATGACCGCTTCATACAGACCCAAGGTGGAAGGTTGTATATACAGAGCGTCACTGGCTAGGTGCTATGATTGCTTCTAACCTGTCGAAAGGATTCATCCCATCTGTGCTCAAAGCAAACCAAAGGTGCCTTACCTCTCCACCGATGTCCTTATAGAACATAGTATTGACAGTCCTCCAGTCATGCCCATGAGCGGGGTGCCTCATCATTGTATCTTTCTTACGCTCTTCGTCATGCCAGCGCAATAGCTTGGCTGACTTTGCACATGCAAACAGCCTATGCACCCGGGGAGCTATAGGGAAATACCAAACGACCTTTACGGGACCTCCTCTGGTCTTGGTACCCTCATCTGGCGGCCCTTCCTTATACCGTGGAGCTTCACACTTGGGGTACTTGTCTAAGTCTTTGTATTTTTCTCCATAGTACAATATGCAATCATTGGAACATGTGTGGATTTTTTTTTAACCTCGAGGCCGATGGGGCAGATCATTTGCTTGGCCAAGTATGTCTTTTCTGGCAACCCATTTTTTTCTAGGAGCATTTTCCTTATTATACCTAACAACTGATCGAAGCCTTTATCGCTCAATCTGTTTGTCGATTTGAACTCTAACAGCATGATGTTGGCTTCCAGTTTGCTCATTGGACAACTCCTATACAATGGTGTTTTGCCATATTGTCTCATTTTCTCTAGCTTTCTCAGCTGTCTTTCACTAAGACATCCGGTCTCTACATTTAGTAGCAACTGAGAAATGCCATCGTTATCCTCGGTGTCGTCAGCTAGCGTGTTCCTAAACACATTATTAACTATGGCCATAGGTTTCGTGTTGACATCGGGTTCCTCGTCAGCATCGTGGATGGCTACGTCAGGCATGTCCACATCATCATCGTTTTCCCGCAGAACATTAACACCAACCTCGCCATGCATAGTCCATATCATATAGTTTGACATGAACCCCCTGGTAATCAAGTGCGATCGTATAGATTTAATTTGACAAAAGTTCCTATGATTCTTGCAATCTTTGCATGGGCAGAAGATAGGGTTCCCATTCCCAGCATGGGCTTTGGCATCGGTGATAAACTGGCTGACGCCATGCATGTACCGCTTGTCCGTTCGAGACAGATGCATCCACTCTCGATCCATTTCTGCACAAAAAAATACTGAGACAGTAATTACACAGAATTAATAAGAAATCGAGCTTCATGAACAACAATTGTAGCTCGAAAGTACCATTTTTGGAAAATATTATTGTACACTAATTATTGAAAAATTGAAATTGGTAGCCCCGGCCCTGTAAATTGAAAATCGTAGTAAAAAACAATTATTGCACAATATTGAAGAACAACTATTCTACTCTACTTCTAAGAACTAATTATAGCTTCACATACTAACAATGATGATCTTGACCACCATGGAATAATTAGCTAGGAATTTAAATGTGTTCATAGACACCAATCTTTTGGATAATGGATTCACCACAATTTGAGCCTTGCACAAATGTCCAATTGGAAAAGTGCTCTCTAGAATGGAGAAAGAACTAGAATGAGAATTAAGCAATGTAGCCATCAAAACGAAGCTAATTAAGCAACAAAATCAAAGGAGTGGATGTTTGTTACTAACCTTAAAGCAAAAAGATCAAGCCATTCTTCGAAATCCAAGCACTAGCTTTATGGTGAAGAGCAACCACAACAATGGAGGGAAGGGTCCAAACGCGTGCCTCTGTTCTCGGGATGGAAGAGAGGAGGAAGGAGAGGACGGCTGCAACCTTTTTGTGTTGTAGGCTTATCACCGTCGGTTCTTGGCTAGAACCGACAGTGATAGAGCACAATCACCGTCGGCTCTTGGCTTAAACCGGTAGTGCTGAGTGCCCACCAAAACACTGCCGGTTCAAGCCACAAACCGGCAGTGATGTGGTCCTTCACTGCCGGTTTTAGCATAGCCCCAATCATTTTTTAATTTTTAAGCTCATAACCGGCAGTGAAGGTACATCACTGACGGTTCTCACAAATCCGACAGCGATGATACCGGCAGTGATATGCAAATCTGGCGTAGTAAATGGCTTAGAACCAATTGGACCTACTTTAATAACCAAGAACACATAATTCGATTAGTCATCTCACTTGAGCAATTTTCTAAACATATGATCATTACGTTAGATCTAACTTGATTTTCCATGTTTTCATTTAGTTAACTCCGGTCAACTCTTCCGTTGAAGTTCGCCAAACGAAATACAACAAATTCAAGATGATTACTGCAAGGTCATCATGCGTGGGATGTTTCATTAAGAATGACTATGCATCACGATGAACCTCTTAGCTACAGCTGGTTGCCTCTCTAATCATTTTAAACATAGTGTAACCATTGTATAAAGTATGTTTAATACTTTAGTTCTAATGCATGTAACATTTTCACTAAACGTTATGTATGATGCAATAGTGGATCACAATTTGTAAAATCTGGCAGTATGCATACATTCCGTTCGCATGCCCTTAAACCCGGCTTGATCCGCTTATTTTTTCATCCTGAACAGTGTTTTTCTCTCATAAATTCATCCAGCATTCCTCCAAACCATCCAGATTCCTCCAGAATTCAGACAAGCGCTTGTCTGAATTCTGGAGGAATCTGGATGGTTTGGAGGAATGCTGGATGAATTTGTAAGAGAAAAACACTGTTCCGGATGAAAAAATAAGCGGATCAAGCCGGGTTTAAGGGCATGCAAACGGATCCATTAAAATTGATGGGAGAATGCAAAATCAAATGTGCAGGGAATTTAAAAATATCAAAGTATTTCTAGGGGAGTTTCATTTTAAAAATCCCTAAAAATCCATTGACAGTGGCCATTGGACAAAGCCTACCGCATCTGGAAATGCATTTCTAAGGGTGGTTACCTTAAGCCCACCACTGCTGAATATGGATTCCAAGAGCCGTTGGTGGGTCATCTTAAGAACACCACACCTAGAGGAAACTTGTGTTTATAAAGGCCACATATTTATAATTGATGTCATAGCATCGGTTTGGACGCCGCCCATATAAACATGTTTTTGACCATCCTAAGAATTGTTTCCACAGTAATGGTGCTAGTTGAATCATTTGCACCTAAGCAAAAATAAAAATACACATTCGTAAGCGATCACAAATAGACCTTTTTTTTTGGAGCAACTTTTGAGGAGCTCAATAAAATTCTTGGATCTGGGCCCAAGATCCACATTTTTGCTAGAGGAGTTAATGAAAGAACACTATTTGGCTTGTAGAATTCGAAGCTGAGCTATTCTTTTTTGTATTGTAGAGCAGTCTAGAAACCCCTTTTATGGCGTTGTCCCCCAGTTCCTATTTTCTTCCTTGTGCTAGAATTGATTCTGTTTCAGCTCCTATCTGAGTCAGAGTCAGCAAGGAAGCTCCCTTGCTGGCTGGAACCTTGTTCCATTATCTAAAAAAAAGAAGCTCCCTTGCTAATGACCAGAATGTCGTGGCATCCATCGTTCCTTGTTCTAGGTCAGGCCCCTTCACATGGTGCTTCTCGAGCTAGGTCACTTGGTCAGCTTAGTCCTTGCGACCTTGCATTCTATCGGTAAGGAATCGACTACGACATAAAAGCACATCAGCGACACGGTTTAAGATGCATATTAGTAACTGGAAAAACAAGTGTCTCTCGATTTACATCTGTAAAGTGGACAACATTTGTGACGTGTTATTCCCTGCCTCTGATATATATGCACATATTACTGAAGGTTAATGAACAAGAAACCATCTCTGATATGGACAATCAGAGACATTACATGTTTCAGTAATTCAGTGTAGCTGATGTCTGTGTCTTATTTCTAGGTATCTGAGTGATATGCATCCATGCTATGGCTATCAAGATGATCTTGCATGGTTGAGAAAACTCATATGTGGTTGTTGCGAATGGCGTTGATTAATTTGTGCTCCAGGTGTGGGACGATCACTGAGTATGCATGTAATGCAGAGGAGGGACAACAGTAATTTTGCGTTAATATGGTTCTCAATATGCTGATTTGTTTTCTAAGGAGTTCACTTGTACTACTACAGAACAAACAATCACTACTGCGTATTACTGCTGATTAAAATCAAACTGCTAGCGACGGTTTTTCACTACGTTTGGTTGTAAAGCTCAGGGACTGGACAATGATTAATGCTTTTTTTGTTTCATTTTATATTCACTAAATAAAGTATGGAGTGATATTTCTTTAATTTAGGATTGGAAGGGGACAGTACATTTGAATATCACCGCATGAATGAATTAAATGGCCCAAGAGGATAAAATATTATCCTGACAATGGTTAAATAAATCAAGAAGTCGCGCAGGATATACAACCTATATCAAGGTTCTGGGATTCATTTTGGAAAAATTTTTGGTCCCAACCGAAATGGACGAATTTCGGGAAATTTCGGTCCAATTTCAGACTCAATTCGGTGAAATTTCCAGATTTGAAGCACAAAATCCATTTCGGACCTAACCGAAATGGACGAATTTCGCCAAAATTCGGACTGTCTCGGTCGAATCCCAGATCCTTGACCAATATATGCCAATGCATGGCAGTATATGGGTCTTCATCTAGGATGAATCGAGAGAGATCCAAACATTGACGAAGATACGTACATAGCAAAATTCTGCTGTGTAGTGAGTCTGTAGTTGGCATGGGAGGTAGTTGGAAATTCAGGTACTCTCTTCTGAAGAAACATAGTGCATTTGTACAGTGTGATGGTAGATGATCGGTTCTTTGAAAAATGGTGGCCATAGTGAGCACCAAAGAAGCATAGTACTTCGCAAGATTCATGTGGTGTAAAGTCCCGATATGCTTGATACTCTAAAAAATCAATCATGCACGGTTATTCTTGCTCCTATATATTTTTTTCTTGTGGCAATCATGCCAACTACATTAGTACTAAGACGTTAAAACCACACTGCACTTAGTTGATCACTTGATATGTAAACTGCAAAATCAATCTTCAGTCAAATCAAAGTAGCAGCGCCCTGAGCATAGGCTGAACATCATGTAGCAGGGTGCACCTCTATCTGTAATTGTAAATCAGTCCTATTCGTTCCACATTACATAAGAATCCTTTCTATTCGGATGATAAAATTTCTCTGATTCACTCAGATCAACGCTTCAGCCTGCCAATATATATCACCGAGCCAAAATGACCAATGTAGCTAATTGATATTGGCCCCAATTAAGTTGGTACTACCGTATCTATTTTGCAAATGATATGTGATGATGATTCAATTCAGCTTGGCCTATTTTATATTTCAATTAACTCAAATAAATTTGAAGGCATATAACAAATGCTAGCTAGGTGCAATAAAGGTGTGATCCCATATGGGAAATGGACTAGGGATTGACTCAACTTAAATATAAGACTTTTGTGAGCACCTGTTGTGTAGTTAAGAGAGACAAAATGCATGTCACACCTGCGTGCCCGCTGCTGCCGAGTCCTGAGAGTGGAACTCTCGGCGTGACAGCCCAACTGCTAGTTTCATATTCCCACTGTTTTGACTATTTCCAGAAGGATGTTCCAGTACACGGCATGATGACTTTTGTGTGGTTGTGTCTGTGTTGATTTCTGGGCACTACTGCATGGGTTTCCCTTGTATCATTACAATAATTATTGGAAGAAAATATCATGCTTTTTGAGCAAAGAAAGAAGTTCTCCATTGTTTTAATTTAAGTAGACACGTTGTTGAACTGTTTGAAATCAGTATATGCGCTCTTGTTATATTGAAATACATTTATTGATCACAATATAAATAACCACAGCCTATGGTGATAAAACTAATACTGTATGGGGACGTAGTGCTTATAAATAATTTTTGTATTTCTTGTAAGGGGAAGAGTGCACATGCGTTGGCCTTGTTCATTGCTTCACCTTTAAAATTTTATTTTTCAGTCAAGAGGAGACAAAGTGATATTTTTCATGACATGGTACTGTAGATGTTAGAAGCAACCATATGCCTTAAATGATGCAATGACCAAGACATGAATTCTGTCCATATATTGGTTAAATAAACGAGAGAAGGCAGGCTATAAAACCTATATATGCCCACGCATGACAAATATATATCTTGCTTCTACCATGAATTTGGAAATAAAAATACATAGATAAAATGTTCTATAGTGGATCAATAATAGGGATGGGAGGTATTGGGACATTCGGCCACTCTATATGCACAAGTTTCGGTGTTTCTCAAACCTATGCAAGGCACCATAGACGAGATCAAGAATGAAGTCAGTCTGGCTCAATATGACACCATGGTTGAGGTTGGGAAACACCATGGTTGAGGTTGGGCATGGCAATGACACATCCTTCTGGTGTGATGCTTGGCACAGCGAGGATGCGCTCCCAGACCGCTTCCCGGCACTTCATAGTTACTGCAACAAGAAAACTCTATCTGTTGCTTAGGTCTGTCTGTACAGCCGGTGTTGATTCACCTAACTATCTGATGCCGGAACTCTCTGCACAAGAAAGCTTTGAACTGCATCAATTGCAAGCCATCATCAACAACATCAACCTATGACAAGCCAAGGGCACCCTTTTGCCTTCTCTGCTGTAAGCTGGACTCCAGCAGCCTGTACAGCCACCTTCAGTCAAAGCTGCCCCTCCACAATCGGCCGCCAATTTCATTTGGGAAACCCGTGCTGCTCCACGGGTTCAGTTCTTTGTCTAGCTTCTACTTCAACAGAGGGTGCAATGCCAAGCAAGTCTACACCGGAAAACCATCATCAATAGCCCAATTTGGGAAGTATGCAATCAGGCTGACGAAACCACAGAACACAATGTTCATGACTGCCCTTCTTGCAAGAGCGTTCTGGCTCAGGTTGGGGTTCTTACCTGCACCACTGAACTCAGATCAGCACCTATTCAACGTTCAGTGCCATGACCAATTCCCTAAACAATATCCGAGCACCTTCATCGCACTTTGCTATTTGAACCTTTTTGGAAACGGTGCAATGGCGTTGTGTTCAGAGATGAAACAGCGACTCTAAGACAGGTGCTTTTAATTGCTCATTCTAGCATATGCCAAACTTTGGAACATGAGGTTGCCAATAAAACACAGAGTGGTAGCCGATGCATGGTGTAATTTCTTAATCCCCCTATGTAACTAATTCTTTCAAACTCGATGCTGTAAAATTTTGTTTTTGATGGGTCTCCTGTAACACCTGATTTCTAGAGACACATAGACAGGCAGGCGTGGCAATGGTCTCTAAAAATCAATTTTGACATCCAATGTAAATTGTTGAAAAGTCGTTTGTTCTTTTAATGATATGAATAGATTTGATTCTTCTAATGCATTGAGATATATCTTTTTTTATCTTGTATCTCTACTTTTAAATATGTTATTTTTTCATATTTCCGTTATATTTTTGTTAGAAAGACCATTTAATTGCAACTCTGAACTCTTAAATAATTCACGTTTACTTCCATAACTGTAGTAAAATTTATTTCTTGATTAATGGCAGGGGTTTGTGATTGACAAATAAGTATATATAGCAATATTTGGGTTACTCTTTTTCTACAATGGCAATAGTATGTAATTTCCAACACGGAATAGGGTCATTTTATTTTACCTTTTTACAATTAACGTTGTCATGTTTAGGCCTCGTGGGAACTTAATGTTGTAATGTGTAGCCAAATACTAAGATAACATATATCAGATATTTTTTATTTTTATAAAAGCATCATTTGAATTATAATTTTGAACTTCCCGACCCTTGTAAAGTGCAATAAGGGTATATGTATTGATTTCTTTAACAATAATCTCACATTACATAGTAGAGAAACCAGTATAGTTGTGCTAATTTAGTATTTTCTTCTAACGATAGAGGTGGCTAAATTATCTATGACTTGTTACGGTGGTTGGAAAGTACTACTAGTACTTTTGGGTACTTTCTATTTTTATTTCTACAAACAATTAATTCGAGTAAGAAAATTATATGAAACAAATTAATCAAGAGAAGGGTTAGATTAATAGTCAAGGAGGAACTTTGACCGCATGTCCGCACCCAGCACCTTTCAAGTTTCACAGAGAAACTTTTCCCACGCACGCAGCACTGCCGGCCGCACAGGAGCGCCGCTGCCGCTGACCGTCGCTCTCCGCTCGTTCCAGACCTCATACCCCGCTGACGACCTGACGCCGCTACCTGATCCAGGTGTGGAGGAGCCGCCCCACCTCCATTCTTCAACTGCCGGAGAGGAGGCTTTCCCTGCTCGGCTCGTGAATTACATCTGTACGGACAGAGGGAGTGAAATTACTAACTATTCTTTATTTTTCAACAATATCTGAAAATTACCTAAAAATTTATAGGTATTGGTCCAGCGTGTTTTAGTACTTTCCAATACTTGTTTTTTGGTACTATCTATTTTTCCACCGTCAGATCTAAACGAATGGACGATCCACTTTTTTTTCCAACCGTCGTAAAACTTGTAAACATGAATATGCATTGTCACTTTATTTTACATTTTTTTCCTTGCTGACGTGGAAGCTTTTAAGTTTTGAGAGCCAATATGAAGGCTTCTTTGGTTGGCCAAATAAACACTTTGGCCTTGTTTAGATTGAAACTTTTTTTTTGAACCTGATGAATAGTACCACTTTCGTCTTATTTGGCAAATATTGTCCAATCGTGGACCAACTAGGCTCAAAAGATTCATCTCGTGATTTCCAACTAAACTGTGTAATTAGTTATTTTTTTACCTATATTTAATACTCCATGCAAGCGTCTAAAAATTGATGTGATGGAGAGAGTGAAAAAACTTGGAATTTGGAGGTGATCTAAACAAGGCCTTTGTTAATATATCTTCATTGTTTGCAGATCCCAATGTACGAAAGCTTTACAATTTTTATTCGAATCCCTGAATGCTCGAAAAAGTCACCTAGTCTAGTCTATTTTACTTTTTGGACGTTTGACAGGTGAAAGCTAAAAAAAACTGACGAGAGATATAAAGGGCTGATTGTACTGTGAACTGCATCCTGCCTATAAATAGTTGACTTTTGATTGTTCTATGACCAATAGCTGAAAGTGCAAAAGCCGTGTGTGCCTACCATCGGTGCCAAGACGAGAATGCACGAGGGATGGAAGTATAAATGCTCAGAAAAAAAAAATACTGTGTGGCATCGATGTACCACACATGCACGTTTCTAGGAGTGAGATGTAATAGGAATTTTGGTGGTAGGTAGTCACGCTGGTTCATCTCAATTTCTGCAAAGTATGCACGTGTCAGGTGTCCGTGACCGAAAAAAAATGTAGTTTGTGTTGCACTACTTTTATTTACTGCTAGCTGCTCTATTTTCTGTAAATTGTAGTGATGGAATTCAGGACATTGCGTGCGTGTTGCCCTGGGCAGCTTGAATGTTGCCGGTACTGTCTGGTTGTAGTGGCGCACACGCGGCAGCATGGACATGTGCTGGGCACGGAAGGAATGCAGTGCCGCCTGTCCACTATCCGCACGCCATGGCAGAACGAAGAGGACACTTTGTAGTTTGTACAAAACGTGCATCTATATTCAGCTCCGCCGATGTCGCTGAGTGCGGCCCAGTCGAACACATGAACGGATCAAGATCAGAGATGAGATCCAAGGAGTCCGCGTCGTTCTAGCCGGACACGGGCTGGCTGTAGGTTGGGGCAGGCCCAAACATTAATTGAATGGTTAATTTAAGATGCGTGTCATTTTTTAAACAGGTGTACCAGAGCAGGTCTCATAGGTATTCATGTTTGTACGTAAAAGACCTAAATGATTTTAACATTACTCGAGCAGAACATAGCTGCGAGAAAATGCAACCATAATATATTAGCTGCCGAGAGATCGATATAATGGGATGATTGTACTCTGGACTGCATCCTGCCTATAAATAGCTGTCTTTTGGTTGTGCTATGACCAATAGCTGAAAGTGCAAAAGTCCTGTGCGTACCATCGGTGTCAAGATGAGAATGCACGAGAGATGGAATCAGAAATACTCAGGAAAAGAAATACGATGTGGCGTAGATGGACCATGCACGTTCCTGAGAGTGAGATGTAATAGGAATTTTGGTGGAAGGTACTGGTTCATCTCGACTTCCGCAAAGTATGCATCCATGGCGTCATTACCAAGCTGCTGTATTTTCTGCTAGCTTAGGTGCCCGTGATTTGACAAACTCAGTTGTCTGTGGCCGAAAAAATGTAGTTAGTGTTGCATTACTGTTATTTACTATTAGCTGATATATTCTGTGTAAATTTTAGAGATAGTATTCTGAATTGCTCCAATACCCTCTTTTGGAAAATTGCATGCATCTTAAAGTAGCCCAAATTAATTAACCATTATCAGGACCATGTGTGTTGCCCAGCGCAGCTTGAATGTTGTTGGTAGTGGAAGAATCAAGCTAGCCAAACATTGGAACTAACACCGTCCATTGTTTACGGTTGAGGAATTTAGTAACTGTGAGTTAAATGTGCATTTCACCTTCTCTTTGCTTCTGATTCTGAACGCTGCACATGTTTCTTCCATCAACCATGTTGGCATCTCTACTGACAAAGCATTTGGGAGATCAATCTTTTTGTGCCGGAGGCTCGGTGCCTTGTCTTCTTCATTCTGCTTACAAGGGAAGTAAGGAACGTTCTCAATTTGTTTTTTTAATAATTCATATTCTTTGTCACTTGGAGAAATTCTCATTCTCTATCTTCTGGGTAATTTCCAAAATGTGTCATGCTTACACCATCAGCATAAACATCACCGCAATTGAGATCGGCTCATGATCTAACCTCTGAGTGAAAACACGCGTGGCAGATGTGATGGAGGCACACTTTCCGATAATACTGTCTCATTGGCTGCGGCGCGCACCAGCTTCGTGCGGTGGTGGTTCCCGCAGCTCTTTGATGCTGGCGAACATAGGCCACATCGCATTCTGTCACGCGCGCCGAGTGCTACCACACTCGATAAGAGGACGTGATTGGCTGGACATGAGCTGGGCACAGAAGAGGAATGCTGGGCTGTCCACACGCCGTGGCAGAATAAAGAGGACAGTTTGTACAAAACACATATCTACATGCATCGTCCGGTTGAACGCATGAATGGATCAAGACCGGAGATGAGATCCAAGGAGTCCAGGTGGATCTGGGCTGTACACGGGTTGGACGTAGGTACGGGCAGGCTGAAACTTTAAGAAAATGGTTAATTAATTGAATGGTTGCTCTAAGATGCGTGTAATTTTTGACAGAGGTGTTCCGGAACAGTTCTTGTATTAATGTTGTATGTAAAAGACTTAAATGATGTTAAGGTTACTCCAATAGAACAATGCAACCATGATATATTAACTGTACGTAGAGTAGCTGATGCAGTTAAGGAAATATTACTATTTTTCATGTCAGTCTTCTAATAGAACTATGGGATATGCTATGCTTCAGGCGCCTGAAAACAGGCCGGCTTCATCTTAGGCGATGGATTTCCACCGTAGGATGAACATCCGATGGTCATTGTGTTGTCTTCTACCTAGGCCAGTCACTATTCTTCTTTGCAAGCGTCCTTTGCAAGCCTTACTAGTTACATTATGCTTCAGTGATGATATGGAAGCCAACAATATTGGTATATGTGTAAGTGTAACCATCTGTTACATTATGATCGATTCTTTTTGAGCATTGCGTGAGTTAGGTTTATGTGGCTGCCTGGCTGCTTGGCTTAGTGGTGTCAAAAGTTATGCGATTCCATTTGTCGCCGGTATATAGCTGTGTTGGGTCGTAGAGATATTGAATGTTCTGTCAATACTCATTAGTTTTTTTTTTCCACTGCAGCAGCTCACAGCCTTGAGATTGAACCGGAGGCTGCAGTTTTTTTTGTAGAAAACGGAAAATATCCAGCCTCTGCATTCGCACACAGTCAATGCTTTCATGATTCCAGCTAAAACACTGGCCGGACAAATGAAATGGTAAGCAGCACACTCAAATATAGAAAAATCAATAAAGCAAAGTCTATTTTGCCATCCATTCTTAGCCAAGACGTCCAAGGCGAAACCTCCAACGCTTTGCTTGCCAGATGGACTTTTTCCCTTGTGCCCTGACGCTGCAGCAGCGCCCAAAACTGCAGCTAGCATGACCCTGAGTTTAGCCTGCATAAAAGAAGTATTGGTTTTCTTAAAAATAATAATGTCATTACAAGTACATCAAATTGACCAAATAATAGCAACAGCCTCCGTAAAAATCAAATTTCTTTCCACCCGTGACTGGTACGATGGTCTCTGGAGATGTCCAATAGTCATTAAGCTAGATTAGCGTCCTGGGTTGTAAGTTCCCATCATCTCAACTGAACGCCATTGAAGATAGTAGTCCTGGAAATATTTCTCTTCTTTAACCTTTGTTGGATATCTAGTTGAGGATGGTGCTGCAGGTGGGTGAGGAACTAAAGCCGCTGGGTCAGTCCGTGCAGCTCTACTACTACATGTTTTGCCTATAAAGAAGTACCTCTTCCTCATAGTCACCACTGAGAATGGTAGTAGAGGTGGGAGACGAGATAGAGAATAGAGAATACTGACTGCAACATGTAGGTCATATATGTATGTTCCTAAGGAGTGGGATGCAGCAGGAATTCTGGGCACAAAGGTGGCAGCAAATGTCTTGCTCAACATGTGCTCTGATTTGCATTCCATTACGAACAGTGGTAGGAGACTGGATATCTCAACAAGTTTTATGTATCACCTTGAAGCTAGAACAACTTCTCACATTTGGAGATCAACCTGATGAATGCGTGCGAGAAAGTCCAACCTGATCGATGTGATCCAGGAAGCGCGTGTGACAATCTTTACTTGTAGTGACCTTGATGGCTTCGTCATAGGTAGTATGTCGTGGGGAGACTTTGGAGTCCTTTGCTTCACAAGCCTCAACCTAATGAGTGGTGACCCTAGTCGCATTGTGTAGCTTGATCTCATGCTAATAATATATATTGTTTTCTATTGGACTTACGCATGCCTCAACCTAAAAAATGTTGTTGTCTTTGTTTTTTCAAGGTACAGAGGAAGATGGTTATGGATTTGTATGCACACTCACCTCTTTGAATGCACGCACATACACCTTACGTCTATAAGCACCTCCAAATGTCTGAGCCAACAGATGTTGAGATCGGTAATGTCACCATAGGCGCTAGACTATTGCTAGACATGTCGCCTACCATTGAATGAATAACAATGTTAAATCTTAGAATAAAATCAGGAAAATTTGAACACCTGCATTAAGTTGACAATTTGATGTCTAGTGGATAGGTCTCATCACAAGAAAACTAACCAGTTGTCGTCTTTGTTACACCACCCTAATCGCTGGAACATGAATTTCAATGGTGAAAGCGTTATAATCCGTCCTAACCCGCCTGCCAATCTGATGCTATTACTAAGGATCATGACTGTTAAAAAGTTCTAAGCTCTAGGTGTAGATCTAGCGGGTAAAGAACATCTATTGGTGTACCTTGGTAGCTAGTGCGCCCGTAGCGACCGGAGATGAAGTGCAGTCGCAGTCCCTACGGCGAAGCGAGGTACAGCGTCCCGGTGGTGACACTGCAGAGGTGACGACGGAGTCGGTGGGGCTTCCCGTCGCTGGTAGCACCCTTCTTTAGATCGGATTAGTGTTTCTCTTTAGGTGGTTACGGCGGCTCAGGTCAACCTTGTTCCTTGAGCCCTAATCTCCACACCTCTCTTTATAGTGTTGTGCGATAGGGGCCCACCAACCATATTAGGGTTGGGCGCCCCTGATCAGGACGCAGATCCAAGGGCCCAATAGGCCGTTGGGCCTATTGGTGGAGATCAACTAACATTCTCCCACTTAATCTCACTACCATCTTTCAATTTCATATCATTTACTTTTGTTCATGCCATTACAGATTAGCGCATAGAGCATGTTTTATCATCACGGTCAATTGCCGATAGATTTAGCAGCTACAACACACCACTCTGTTCTGAAATATAGATACTTAACTTTGGGTCTTCTTTTGTCCAGGAATTATAGGCTTTCCCTTAAACCCATGCTAGCTACATGTTCTCTGAACACGTTGGGTGGTAAGCCTTTTGTAAGCGGATCCGCGAGCATCTTTTCGATACTTATATGCTCAAGACTTATGACATGATCCCAGACTTTATCTTTCACAACATAATACTTTACGTCAATGTGTTTGGCAGCACCACTTGACTTATTGTTGTGAGCATACTGTACTGCCAGATTATTATCGTAGTATAACTTAAGTGGTCTATAGATGTCGTCAACCACCTTCAAACCGGGTATGAACTTCTTTAGCCAGTTCACCTGCCCCGTTGCCTCATAACACGCTACAAACTCGGCATACATTGTGGACGATGTAGTGACGGTTTGCTTTGAGCTTTTCTATGAAATAGCTCCCCCTACGAGAGTGAATACATATCCAGACGTAGATTTTCTATCATCTCCCACATAATCAGAATCAAAATATCCCACTATATGGAGTGAATCTAATCTTCTATATGTCATCATGAGGCTTTTTGTTCGTTGCAAATAACGCAAGACTTTTTTTTATAATTTTCCAGTGTTCTATTCCATGATTGCTCTTGAATCTGCCAAGTAACCTAGTAACAAATGCCAAGTCAGGGCACGTACATACTTGAGCATATTGCA